>NW_011948438.1:642894-878961 GCF_000503995.2 Ceratosolen solmsi marchali
AGATGGAGGATGGGATTCAGCCATTAGAAGCGATGATATATACTGTTAGTGAAATAAATCGTAATCCTAATATCCTACCAGGAATAAATCTCGGCGTACTAGCGTTCGATTCTTGCGACAATCCACATTATGCCCTCGAGCAAGCATTACATTTTATAAAAGGTTTGTGCAGTGCAAGTAAGATGTAATTTCTAGTATCTTATTAACATATTAATGATAATAGTCCTTTTGTAATGACAGATAGAGACTATTAAAATGCACCGATTTGCTAAAATAATTCATTTTAATATTTATTTATGTAAAAAAAAAAAAAAAAAAAAAAAAAAAAAAAAAACAAAGACTTTAAAATTACTGTCGAAACTGTTTAAAGTTAAATAATTACTAAAGGTTTAAAAGTATCTGTGAAGTGATTGAAAATTAGAAAAAATTTTCAAATTATTGGCAAAATGAACAATTTTGTATGCTTTTGTAGTAATTTTGTAAATTTGAAATGCACATTTAAGAATGTCTTATGAGACACATTTTTGTCATACTTTTTTCTCGATGAATAATTATTTATTTCTCTGTGAATAATGGCGCACAGGTTTCATAGCTCATGTCAACGAATATCACAAAGTAGAATTTCAATGCTTGGACGGTAGCGTACCAAAATTTCTCGGTGGAGATTTTGATAAAGTAGTAGCAGTTTTAGCTGCTCAGTCGAGTTCTGTTACGTTACAGGTAAATTGTCAAATTCAAGTTATGTAAATTAAAGTAATTATACGAATAAATTATTGTCTCGAATCCATTTTTGCCTTAATAAATTGGCTAAGCTATATTGTGTATAAATTGAAATTAAATTTATAAATTTTGTTATGACATTTAAGATTACGTTGAATTCAAACTTTATTAAGGTTGATTGTATAAACCATTACTTTAATCAATCATTCAATTAACGTTTAACTGCTACTTTTATTTTAATGAAATCGAATGGTTCTATTAATAGAATCGAATCCATTGATCTATCGAAGCTGCTTTAACTTTCGTTTGTCGTAGAAGAAAAGTACACAATTTTTCGTTATGTCAGTCGATGATTAAATATAGAAGGGTAGATTGACAGACGGATGACTGCCGCCGACTTATTAATAGTATTTACGTACGTTGTTTCTCCCTTTTTTTCTTTTCTTTTCTTTTTTCTTTATTTCTATTCTGGTATTTAAATTTTAAGTGACTAATTTCCTCAAAAGAAAAAATGACGTCGAGCCAGTTGAAACTCACACTCGAATGTAAATTAAAATTGTCTCTTCATTTTCTTATTTTGTTTTCTTATTTTGTTTTATTGTTGCTTTAGTTAATTGGAAGATTATAAATTATATATATTTTGTTTCAATAACATAAAACTCTAATCAATTATTCAGAAATTGTTTTATACAAATATTTATATTTTAATATATAGTATATAAAAATTCTATAATATTGCATAATGGGAAAATGATGAAAAATGAGTTGTTGTTGTGGGGCGGTTGGGGGGGGGGCGGGGGGCGGTGTCCGTAAGCTCCAAAGCGTAAATAGTGCTTTTTTTTATTTTTGTTTTGTTTTCATAGGTCGCATCGATACTCAGATTGTTTTCGGTACCACAGATTTCATATATGGCTACATCACCTTCACTTAGTAGTAAGGAAAGGTTCTCACACTTTTTCAGAACTGTGCCGAGCGACGTTAATCAAGCCCATGCAATGCTCGAGATTCTCAAGTAATATTTTATTTTTTACTTCTTAGTTATTCTACATATTGTTATTATATGTATGTATGTGTATATATATATATATATATATATATATATATATAGTCTCGATTGTCTTTTTTTTTTTTTTTTTTTTTTTTTTTTTTTTTTTTTTTTTTTTTTTTACAGTTCATCTAAATTATTAAAAAGATGCTTTCCTTTATTCTAAAATCGAATGATTTTCTTTTCTTTTCTGCCTTCGTTAAAGTAAAATAAAAAATAATTTTATAACTTGTTTTAATATAACTGTTTTAATATTAAATATTTAGGTGAATATTATTAAAAAGAATCGTCGATCGAATTGATTGACCTAAGAGTTATATTGAATTAAATAGAAGTAGCGTAAAGTAAGATTGAAGTATTTGTCATATTAGTCAAGTGTATTTCATCAATTCTTAATCGTATATTGTGGAACGTACAAAGTAAATAAATTCCTCAGGATATTATTATATTTTGTATATTAGTTACATATCTATCGTATGCTCGGATAGAATGATAAGTTGTAAATGTCTTCAGTAACGAAAACGATCGATGCTGACTAGATGACCATAATCGATCGAAATTTGAACAATTAAATTACATTTAATAATTATATATCAAATTATATATATCCGAGTTTAATGAATTTTTATTACATCGAAGTACAACAATTATTAATAATGAGTTGAGCATTAATACCACTTAAACTTTTCTTTGTATTTTCATAATTTTTTCTTCTCCCTTCCTTATGTTTGGTTTATTATTATATTTTGTAATTTATAGTAAATTTTAGTTTGAATAACATAACGAATAATTTTATCACAATAAATTTATAAAAAAAAATACACTGATACTTTATGGATAATTTTTGTATGTTCTGAATTGAATATTGACATTGGCTTATGAACTGTAAAACATGTTATTCTATATTTATATAGTAGAATAGTACAAATTTTCACTGATACATTGGCTGTATAGTAATATTATAGCAGATTACGTCACACAGTCCGGGTAATTAGATATAGTTCGGGAGACACTATGGGACAATGGGTAACATAATAGCGGATGTTCTTATTCAATTGTTAATGTAGCGTTAGCGTAGCACTCCATCATATTCGTTTGATACAAATGGAATTGTATGTAAAGGAATGTAGTACAATTCGTACACATTTGTGTCTACGCACTCATGGTCCCATTAAAATAAAAAAAAAAAAAAGAAAAAAAAAAGAAAGAAAAAAAAAAAAAAGAAAAAAAAAAAAAAAAAAAAGAAAGAAAAAAAAAAAAAAGAAAAAAAAAATCTCTAAATATAACGTTAATATTATTCATACTCAATATTAACTCATTTTTTTTCTTTTTATCTCCCATATAGGCAATTCGAGTGGACATACGTATCAATTGTTTATTCGGACACGGAGTACGGTAAACACGGATACGAGACTCTTGTATCCCTCGCTAATAAATACTCGGTTTGCTTTAGCGCTCCCCAGCGCATTGACAAGGACCGTTTTTTACCCGAAGATTATGATAATGTGATTCGAACGATTACGAATAAAACAGAAGTTCGTGGTGAGCACGAGTTGTTTATATATCACATACATGTTTTAAATTTACAATGCCTAATGTTAGCTGAATTATTTGAATTAATCGTATATTTTATTGGGCTTATTTATTTAATTTTACTGCACTTATCTTAGCATGGAAGCGCTTTTTTATATGTTCGTTAGCTGATTCTTTTCTAATAAATAATATGTGGCTTTAGTAATATAAAAATTATTATTTATTCATACTAAAAGCGTAAGTAGATAATATTTTTGTCTTCAAGGGCATAGTTTATAATATTTTAGTCACTCTATTGTTTATTCTGTTTATACATCAATTGATTACTGATTTTTCTATCGAATAACATTACGTACTCATATGTCATTCTAAGCCTATGTTATAACTATTGTAATATTTATTATTTCATTTTTTGTATTTAAATGTTAAGTATATTATAAAGTAAGAGTAGTTAAATGATTATTTTTTCGAATTTTTTTACCTCCAATTAGCTCA
The DNA here is from genome assembly GCF_000503995.2 of Ceratosolen solmsi marchali. Lineage (NCBI taxonomy): Eukaryota > Metazoa > Arthropoda > Insecta > Hymenoptera > Agaonidae > Ceratosolen > Ceratosolen solmsi. The sequence goes on from NW_011948438.1 coordinate 646,688, forward strand.
ACATTTTTTGAAATATGGTAGTTTCATTTCGTTTAATTAACAGTAACATACTTTCATTTCTTTTTTTTCAATTGAACGTTCGTTATACCTCAGCCATACTTTCATGACAATAGTTCAAAATATTGTTACATTGTTCGCGCAGAATTTAATTTATACAATATTTAATGAATTTATATTGTTTTCATATTGAAAGACAATATAAATGGATAAATTTAATTTAATTTACTATTTAGATTTAAGCGTCGCCTGACTTAAGTCGGATTCCACTACTACGTGTCACTTTATACGTAGTATTTAATGAAATTTACATCTGGTATTGCAAATTAATTTTTTACAAACAATGTATTGTAAATACTGTAATTAAAAATACACCACAGTCTATCAAATTCTCAGAGTCTGTAGATAATTGTAAAAGAAGCTATTAGGAACGCATTATATTAAGTAATATAAGAGAAATTAATTATAAGCTTATCGTAAACTCTATGTATTTAACATCCTTAATTAATTTTAGATATATATATATATATATATATATATTTTTTTTTTATTTTATTTTTTTTTTTATTAGACAAAGTAAGCTAATTAATCTGGAGTCATAGAAATGATAATATTATTTCTATATATTATAAACTATTCAAAGATGTTTTGGCTTTTACTCGAGAGTTGGTTCTCTGCTTAAGATCAGAATATACCAGATTTTATAATATAAGATGACGTAACAATATATTTTCACATTAAATAAAAATTATATCTAAGCTTCGAATAATGAACTGTCGATATTATTTTAGCTCAATTTTGCTCGTATATTTACTTAATCGATAAGTGTATGCAAAAAATGATATATATTAGTTTTTCTTAGTCCATCGCTCAATATCATAAATAAAGTGTATATAAAGAAAATTAACAATAATATTAAACAGAATACACATAAATAAACTAGCAAAAAATTTGTCTTTGATGTCGAAAGTGGTCGTACTATTTGCCGAGAAAGTGGCGACGCTACATGTGATGGAAGCTGCACGTCGCCTAGGCGTTGGGAGGCGATTCGTCTGGATCGGCAGTGACGCCTGGTCATCCAGTAATCACAGTAACAACATTCTCGATCCGAGTTTGCGTAAAACTGAGGAGGTCGTTTTAGAAGGCGCCTTGGCTGTGCAACCACTGTCCCGACAAATGCCCGGCTTCGATAACTACTTCACAGGATTAAATAGCAGCCACGAGGCTGTGAATCCGTGGTTCCGCGAGTTCTGGACCGAGTATCATCGGCCAAATATCAACGCTTGCAAGACCAAAGTCAACAATAATCATAACGAGGTTGAAAATCTGTCAATAACTATCATTATTATGAATATATATTATTAGAAGAAAATAAATATTATCCTACATATTAATATTAATACTTACGTAAAATATATAAGCGATAGTACGTACAAGTGAAATGTTTTTGCCTGTAAGCAGTGGAGATTGTATGTGAACTAACTTGGTGAGGTACGATAATTTTTTTTTTTCAGACACTTGACATAGAGGATGGATGCTTCAATGAAGCCATTCATAAAATTACTCGAGAATCGGGCTACAAGCAGCAGAAATATATACATTTCGTGCGAGATGCCGTATATTCGGTTGCACACGCTCTTCATGATATGTTCATCGACAGATGCGGCAAAGCTTATAAAGGAATCTGCAAAGGCATGCAACATATCGATGGGGAATCTTTGATAGAATACATAGCTAATGTATCGTTTAAAGGTTTAGTAAATTACATTTGCCTAGAATGGCATTTACACTATTCACATGATAATCAGTACTACTTGACGTTAAAGAGAATTTCAAGCTTTTATTAATTAATTGAATAAATTTAATTGTCAAAGAAGGTAATAATCTTGATTGAAGCTTATAGATTTTTTAAAACGTATATTTTAATATACAAATAACACATGTTATTGTTTATGATACGTATACATTTTTGCTTAAATACAGTAATAATGCAAATTTTTCAAATGATTGAATATAATATCTCATAAATTAAGAAAATCAGCCAATAAATTAGGCTGATGGAGGGAATAATTTATATTGATTAATCGATTGCTTTAACAAACTTTTTCAGATTATTTATTTTCACGCATGCATAATCAATTTTTTAACCCGTTAAACAAAATTATCTCCATTCTCTCGAGAAAATATTTTATAATATGAAAATAAATATGCATACATTTACACGCTATCATTATTAATGAAATGAAATATCCAATAATTTACATTATAATAATAATGTATTTTGAAAGTGAAAAAAGGTAAATTTTATACTAAATCAATAATGTCCCTATTAACGATTCAATGGACTTCTAATTATGAGTATTAATAATATTTTCACAATTATTATTTATTGAAGAATGCTTGTAAATGTTTGAATGAAAAATTCTACGAGATATTCTTGACTCGTATTGCATTAAGATAACTATATAAGTAGAATGAAAGCCAGAGTACTTGGTAAATAAACGTCCGTTATTTATGAGTTTTAAAAACTTTGCAGTTAACAATGATAACTGACAGTGTATGATTAATTTTTCACAATAATAACAATGTTTAATATTAAAAACATCTTAATAGGTGTAGTTGAATCAACATGAGAAAATCTTTACAGATGTTGCTGGTAACAAATTCAGATTTATGAACTCCGTTGATGGTCCACCGAGATACTCAATTTTAAACTATCAGCAAGATAGTAACGGATTATATCGGTGGCTAGTTGTTGGAAATTACACGCGTAAGTTTCAATCAATTCATCGTATTTATTTTTACAAAATTCTTTCATACGTTTTAAACTTTCGATTGGGAAGAGTATATAATTTAGCCATCCGCGTCTTTCTATTACATATATTGGGACGTTTGTGAAACGAAATTCTCATTTTGTCGTTAATATACGAGGACGATTTCTATATATTTACAATCTATAATTTATAATAATCAAATTACTATAAAGTACTGATAAATTACAAATCAAAAAAAAAAAAAAATTAATCTTACGGATGATAAATTATGTAAATCTTGCGGAGAATGATACAAAAAGCTTTTTCTAAGATTAGTTATTACAAAGTCTCGAACTCTAAATAAATGGAAAAAAAAAAAGAAAAAAAAATCAATAAAACTAAACATTAGAAAACGAAAGCGGCAGCCCCGTGCTTCAACTGGACCAGCAATTAATTAAGTACCGAAGTCAAGAGATAAGTGGACGTCATTTTTTTCCAAACTCGACGTGTGACTCGCCCTGTCATATCAGCCAAGTCAAGGTTCGGGAAAAACAGGACCCCTGCTGCTGGCGTTGCAGATATTGTGGTCTCTATCAATACAAATTAGATGATTATAGATGCGAGGATTGCGAATGGGGCAAGCGGCCAACCGATGATAAAATCTCTTGTTCATCGATACCCGAGGAGTTTATTGATTACACAAGTCCATGGGCCGTCGCTGCAATGGCAGTTGCTACGTGCGGTACGTACGAGTCTTTGCCATTTCATAAGTAATAGAATAAAAAAAAAAAAAAAAAATTCAATTTTAATCTTTCCCATTGTTACTCGCAGTTTAATAAACATTTCAATGTACACATTCAACGGACACTCTGAATTATTACAAGCAATAATTAAATTACAGTTAATTTAATGTGTTTTTAATTCATGATAAAAAGAAAAAAAAAAAAAAAAAAAAAAAAAAAAACAACAACATGTAACTATTTATATAAGGGATATCAAGAATTATTTCATGATTGCATAATTCACCTTGAGTCGTAATGAAATATTTAAATTTTGTCTTTTTTTTTTTTTTGTAACAAATGGTAAATTAAAAATAAATTACAAGTACATTAAATAGAAAATCATTTAAATAATTGCTGTACTTTTGCATACATTTAAAATATACGAATTGTTAAACAATACATATTATACTTAAATGGAGTATGTATATAAATAAATAAAGTAAAGATATAAAGTTGATTATTCTTGTATCGATCAATTCTACACTCCATAAAATTAGATAAAGATAAAAAAAAGATGGCATCCATTATTATTCAATTGTATCAAATATTTATTTTAAAATTTCAGGAATTCTCCTAACTATCTTTGTACTGTGCATTTTTTGGTTGTACAGCAAAACTCCAATAATAAAAGCTTCGGGACGAGAATTGTCTTCATTACTACTTCTTGGCACATTGATTTCCTTTCTTATGACCTTTGCCATTATTGCGAAACCTAATACTCAAACTTGCGCCATAACCAGATTTGGCATTGGTCTATGTTACACTTTGTGCTATTCGGCCCTTGTTACCAAAACTAACAGAATTCACCGAATATTCAACAAAGTCACTAATAGCCCGCATAAGCCAAGGTAGTCAGTTTAATTTATTAATTTATTAAAGTTTTATAATGAACTATTGTAATATTAGTTTATTAAATAACTATTATCGATTAAATTGCTTAAACAAACATGTTGCACAAAAATGCTGTTACGTATGCCGTGTGAGAGCTTTAATTATCATTTGAATACATTATATGACAATTTTATATGAATTTATACTCGCAGTATTATCCAAATAGAAATATCAGTAAATATAAATTTCCCTATGAATTACATTTCATGCAAATGTTACAAATACTACGTTATTCTGCTCGAATGTCAAGTCTTTAATAATCATAAATTTTCATAAAGCATAGCATATAAAGATAATTAATAATTAACGTGAGAATTATTTTTTGTGTTTCATTAGAAAATAAGCACTTTATCGGGCATTTTTAATCTCTCTTGTAAATTAATGTTCTTTTCCAACTTAAAATGTTATGAAATATAAATTTTCAATGTGTCTTCTAACATTTATTTGGATTTATATTCACATACAATAATAACAACAACAACAACAATAACAATAACAATAACGATAATAGTATTATCGTTTTGTATAAAAATTAACGAAAAATGCCTTTATTTGTTAATTCTTTTGCGCTTGGACGCAACGCTATTGCGTTGTTGGAAAATTGCTGAAAAGCCCAAATACAATGATTGTGTGTGTCTCTCTCTGTGTGTGTGTGTGTGTAAATAGGTATACGAGTCCCGGCTCTCAGTTGATAATAACGGGGATTCTAACGCTCGTTGAAGTTATAATAAATGGCGCGTGGTTGCTGAAGGCGCCACCAGCCGCGACTTACATTTTTCCAACGAGAGATACACGACTTAGAATTTGCCAAGGATTTAACGATCGATCGTACATTATTGGTCTCATCTATCCATTCATTTTGATTGGTAAGTATTTGACCAAATACAATATGTCATGAAAAAATTAATTGACAATGAATATAACGTATAATATGAATCTGCACAAATATCGAATATGCTCGGGTAGTTGCGCATAATTTTCTTTATTAAATTTATTATATAATCGATGAGCGCGTTCAAGATTTTTTTTTACTACGAAGCACCAATTTGCTGAAATATTAAGCATCGCTTTATAAAGTAATCGATCGAAGCACCGTCATTTATTCATATACGTAAGAAAAATTAATAATCATAACACGTCGATACACCTTAATAGGGAAGTAAATTTATGGACAATTATTTATGATAATAATGAATTATAAAAATACAATCACGTTTCAATGAATGTTATTTTCACATCCAAAATTGTTTGACAATAAGCCTATGGATAGTTTCATTCAATCTAAAGACATTTGTGTTATTTAATTTTGAAGGTACTGGCGCAGGAGCGAGACGCTGCGCCTAACAACAAAATCTATATTAATTGCCAATGTGATTTTACGTTAACAGTCATTTGCACGGTGTACGCGGTGAAGACACGAAAGTGCCCAGAAGGTTTCAACGAGACCCGTCACATAGCTTTCACCAACTATACGACCTTGATTCTTTGGATGGCCTTTGTGCCCCTTTACTTGGCTTCCACGAGTAATGCCATTCGCGTTGTCACCCTTGCGCTTTCGCTATCATTGAGCGCCTTCGCCCAGCTGGCTTGTCTCTTCTTTCCCAAGGTCTACATTGTTCTCATAAAGCCCCAAAAGAATACAAAGGAGCTTGTAATGGCCTATCATCGGAGCTCCTCTTACGTACCAACCTCGGCAACTTCAACCACACCTGTCGTCATATTAAATGGTAATCCACTTGATTGCGGAGGGAAATAGACCGAGCGCTTACAATTCTTTTACACGCATCGGCTGAATCGGAATTTTAGTCGGATTATATATTATATTAAACATCGAGTGACAGCCAATTGAGTTATAAATTTCATTCATTACGTATTACGATTGGTATTATATTGTCATTTTTGTTTAGTACAGTATTAGTTATTTAGTGGTAGAGCATAGCACATAGATTTTTGATTCGTAAGCTTTATTTAAATATTTCAATTATTTATTTATTTATTTTGTTTATTTATTTATTTTTTTAATTACACGATATTGCACGTAAGAGCCCAATTATTAAAAAATTTTTCCAAAAGATTTATGATTGTTAATAAAGTGGGTAGGAGGAAATTATGTCTAGCACGAGACGTTTTCAAAGACACGTTGTATATTAAAATTTTCATATCAGATCGGTAATGTCAAATAATACTTGTTAACATATCTACGTACACCAGATATATTAGAATAAGAATATTAAAGTACTTAAAGGTAAAAAAAAAATTATATCGATACGTTAACAGATAAAATTATATCAATAACCTGAAGAAAAAAAAAAAAATTAAAATAAATTCTGTGAAAATTTTTATTTTAAAATTTGTTTCTTTGAATTTTCGTTTTATTTCAACTTAATTCGAAATATTATATATATATATATATATATATATATATATAATACAAAAGAGAGAGAGAGAGTAACCGAGTGAATTTTACAGTCTTTTACAGACATGTTACAGTTTTTGAAATAATAATCTTATGTCAACCATATGCTATAAAAATAAGTCAATGTTGCACAATGTAAAAATCAAAATTTAATCATTTAATCTATTTGTCAAAATATATACCATAACTTATATTACGTTAAAACATTCACAATATAATTATTATTATCATATGTGTGCGAGTATTTCGAATAATCTTATAATAATTGTATTGTAAATATTACACGTATCGTTTGGTCATTGTTTGATATTTAATTGTTATTATCATTATTCGCCTTGTTAAGATGCTTAATTAACAATACAGAATTTATTTTTTCTATTCAATCTGGTAATTGAATTTATGATAAATGTTTTAACATTATGCCTACCGTACTGTTAAATTCTTAATGTCAGAATTATTAATGGCATTTTAGGAATAAGACATTCTAAAAATGAATCTGTAAAATTAACGTCTAATGTTTATCTGTGAAAATGGCATTATTATTTAATCATTCTATTGAATTAATGTACAACTTAAAAGATAAATATAGTGTATATATTGTCAACATTGTAATTAGAATTATGTATATAATGTATAAAAATATAATAATATTTAAATTTAAAATTGCAAAAGACTATGCTAGTTTTTGCACTACATTCATAATATTTAAATAAAACGATATTTTGTAATTTATTTGATAAGACATAAAATATAATACATTAATGAGAGGAATAAATGAATATACAAGATTTGATTAATTATTTGTAAATATATTATTAATTAACATCTATAATATAGTAATGAAAAACCATTTATATTTGTTGGGATCATTATAATTCAATCCGATAATAAAACACTCATTATGTATGGATTTTAAAAGCTTCTTACAAACTCAGATTCGGTCTTCCTGCTTTTTCATTCGTAATATTGATTTTTATTGGTTTATCAAAATTTGCTGCACCCATGATGTTTCGAAGCTTAATAATTCCCTATTCTCTCACTTATGCGTTATTGAATTTCCACGACACGACTCTGCCTTATTATTCAATTAATTTTTATAACGCAAAGTTGATATTTTCCATCATTTTAGTAAAAAATGTAGGTATCGTTAAGTGTCATTTTATTTCTTTTACACGCAAATATCTTACAATCTAACTAACTACTGTTTCAAACGCGATTTATATTTTTCTATACAAAATCAATGCTCGATAGACTAATCGTTATCAGACTAGAGACGGTAATACTCGTTGTGTTGCGTTTTTCACTTTTCCCAAAGGGACGTTCAAGAAAATGAATGAATTAATCTTTTATAGTTGTTACATTAAAAACAGTAATAAATTGAAGAAAATTAACGTCTTCGATACAAGGTGAGCAATATTTTTATTACTCTATATTAATATTTCGTGAAATCGTAATAACAAAAGTGACATTTTTCGATTTACTTTTGTTAAAAATAAATAGCGCTTGCTCAATCTATGCGCAACTTGAATGTCGTCACTCAGTGAATATTTATAACTTTTTTTTCTATTTAATTAGCATTACATTTTACTTATTTAATACTTTATTCATCAAAGTTTCGAATTTCTGTATTTTTGGAATCATTTTCTCCATCATAATAATAAATTATTTATTATTTCATATTTATTACTTAATAATAATAATACGAACAATCTTATTAGCAACAATATGTATTATTATTATAAATAGTTTACATCAAGTATTTATTATGTTACAGATTCCAAAAAAAAAAAAAAAAAAAAAAAAAAAAAAAAAAAAAAAAAAGGGGGACAAAAAAAAAAAAAAAAAAAAAATTTTTCAAGAAGTAAGAAATTTTGTTAATTACAAACGGGAAAATGAGGAAATTATTTGTCATATTACTTATTGAAATTAATTTTAGAAGATCGGGTCGAACAATTATTAGAAATTATTTTAATTATGTACAGATAGAATAAAAGATTATGTATCTTAACAACGATATTTATACACCTTATTGAAATTTCATTTAAATTAAGTTTAAATTCTTATTATAAGTTTGATCATGGAATAGCAAGATAAATTTATTTTAAAATTTGTGATTATGTAATGTTCCAATTATAATTAAATATTGTTTTTTTTTTTTTTTTTTTTTTTTTTTTTTTTTTTTTTTTTTTTTTTTATTTTTTTTTTTTTTTTCTTTTATTTTTTTTGTTAGATATTTTACTTTACTATGTAATTTTTTTAATACTTTAAAGAAATTCTCGTCAAAGATAAATGTTCAATTATGAATATACAGGAAAATAATATTTTTTTTTTTTACGTAAACGCTGTTGTTTATAATCTAATAATTGAACTTCCCACAAACATCTTCAACGGAATATGTGACAATGATCGATTTTTATGAAATATCAACACTAACTGTATACAAATTCGCAGGTGTAAGTTCATCTTACAATTATGAATCTATGAAATTGGTTATTATAAATACCCTGAAGCTACATTTAGACTCTTTAATATTGTATATTTATATTAACAAAATTTTACAAGAATTTTTCCTTTAACAATATAATTTCTTACATGGACATTGTCGTCTCAAGTCAATAGCGTTTTTTATTATGATGACGCAAAATGTATCAACTGCTTTATTTATATTTATTATTATTTTCAAATTACTATTTACAGTCTTAAAATAGTATGTAATGTCAATACTAAAGCATTCATTTACATTATATTTACACGCTGTAAAAATATAATTTAAGAGCGAAAGCCAAACATAAGCTCAACTGCATTTTAATTTGCCATTTCTATGAAATTTTTCAATCTATTAAAGAATTTTCCATTCTTCTAGAAGAAACATCTATTATAACAATAATCATGTCAATATATATAAAAAAAAAAAACTTTATTTTAAATTAATGATAATTGCTTTCAAATTTTCGACTAAAATTTTCGATTAAAATTCTTCTTAAATTACATTTTACATAATTTTCGCGCTCATTATTTTTTTTACACAAAAATTAAATTAAACATTATGTAATATTTAAAATATAGCTATACAATTTATTGTGACTATGATAATAGTTGAACATCATTGTCTTACGTTTTCATTTTATTTAAAGAATGTTAAATACAATATTGTTAAGTATTGTTCGGATGTAATTGTTAAAAATCAACAATAGACAATTGCAATGATAAAATTTATCATAAACACCAAACTAAATTATTAAATACTTCATAGTTTGATGCTAAGATTTTAATAGTTAAGCTAGTGTCAATTCATGTTATCTAGTAGAGTTGGGTTTTTATTAAGCTGAACATCAAATTTTTATGACGTTTAACTATTAATGTAAATCATTGCCCTTCGTCGTCGCTTCTTCATCGTTTATTCGTTTCTTTGAAAAAGACCGGCTTTCATTATTTAATTAAAATAGTTTGGATCAAAAATATTTATGCTTTATTAAATTTCGCTGTAAATTGATGAGCGAATATTATTATTTATTATTTTATTTTTTTTTAACGTAGTATAGGTGAGTGATAATCTTTTCAAGATTAATCTAATATTAGTTCATTATTTTATGTATTTACTTTTCTCTGTGCAAGATTGAAGTTTTTACTTTAATTTGATTTTAGTTTTATTCTATCTTTATACATATTTATTATCTAGTTTTCGATATGTCATTTCATGTAAATTGAATATTTAATTTATCATCGGATATTTCATGAAAATATCGAGAGAATGGTTATTTTTTTACAATTTAGTTTTTCATAGCTTTTTGTTAAATAAAATTATATACTTCCGAATACTTTCTCATTTTCAGTAGAGAATTATGATTTTTTTGAACTCTTAATATAGAAAGGTACAATTAATTATAAATTGTATACAAAAATTCATTTTCTTCAAGTTAAAAAAAAAAAACTTTTTAATAGTTTGAATTAAAATTAAACTGTGTTATATTAATTTTGTATAGTACATTATCATTAACATTAACCACGAAATAATAATTTTCTATAATACAATAAATATGAGTGGGCCTTGAATGAATTTTTTTTTTATAAGAAATATAATTCCCAGCAAAATATTTACATAAAGTCATATTGTACTTTGTGCTTCAAAATTAAAACATAATTACAAAAAATTACCCGTTTCCTTAAATACATTTTTTTTTTTTTTTTTTTTTTTTTTTTTTTTTTTATTAAGAATTATTGCGTCGCGTGTTGTTTTTATATAAAGAACAAAATAGAATAATTTATTATACCATTAAATTGTTAAACTGTGTATGACGCAATTCATTACGATGAGCTTAGAGTCATTTTTAATTTTAAGAAAATTCACATTATTTTATTCCTATTCATATACTTGTTCACATAACTTTCTTGCAAATGTGGCAGAGCAATTTCTTCAACTTTCTTATTTTCAATTTATAAATAGTTTGATAGCTACATTCAATATCTGCAAATTCGTACAATATTTGGCCCCAGTACCCTAATTTTTTTTCAACTATACAAATCCTCTTAAGGCACGTTCGCACCGAGAATATTTCTTATCATCCAATGGCCTTTTCCCTTTGATTTATTCACTACTTTTATTTTTTACTAATTAATTACAATTTTTTCTCTTAACGATTTCTGATATGTACCCCTAGTCCAGATTATGCATATTTTTTAAAAATATATTTAAATGACATAATACATTTTACATAAATTATTAAAAATGGCAATGTAGTTATTTGTACAAATAAATATTCTTTTTTATTAATCTATTGTCGGGAATATTTTAAACATAAACTCCTAGTTGTTATTTTTTTTTCTTTGAAATGAAAGTTTAATTTTACTTATTTATAAATTATAAAAAATAATCTTGTAACAAATATATGTATATGTGTGTGTATATATATATATATATATATATAATTTAATTGTTTGGTTAATAATATTAAAAAAAAAAAAAAAGAAAAAAGGTTTATTAACGATTTTAAAAAAATTTAATTTTTGATTATACAACTTATTAATTATATTCCATCAGCATTATGTCGAATTACTGTACTTTAAAGACACACAAGTAAAAATATCTGCACTATCTGGCTGACGGTAAATTTAAAATTTTGCGATAAAGTTTTTATTTGCCTTCGAGTCGACGCGAACGCACGTGCTAATTATTCAACATTCTTCATAAGAAAATTTTCTTCTTATATGTGTTTTTCTTTCTCTTTATCAATTTGGGCTTAATTATAAGCAAATGATATAAATTAAATATATTTTTATAATAATTACATTCTGCTACATCTTTCATACGGAAATTACATATTTACATAAAGAACAACGTGCTCAGTTTCGATTTTAACTAATTATATGTTTTAATACTGCAAGTTAGGTACTTTTGTTGATTATTAATTAAAGAAATACTACTTAGTCGAGAGTAACATAATTGTTTAATTCGCTAATTATTATTTATTTATTTATCTTTTTCATTTGCCGCTACTTAAATTACTAATTAAACCTATTGATAGGTAATTTGATTTTTTACCATTTCCAATTATAAACAAACATATATATATTCCAAGTATAATACATACGTACGCGCGCGCGGGCACCTATAATAATTTATTCTTTGACTAACGAACCGTATTATAAAAATAAAGAATTATTTATAATAAGTGTTTATGCAGGTAGTTTGTATAAGATTTTATTCGTTTATAATTAATAATGTAAAAATGAAATTGATGAATAAACGTTATTTATCAATTGCATACAAATAAATGAAATATTAAGCTGTTGAAATTATTTGAAAGTTTAAACAATTCGCATACGACGATTCTTAGTTTTGCTTGTATATAAAAATTATGTACTAAGTCTAAGAGACACGATAAGATATATCTTTTGTAACGTCAGCTGTATTTATCGATACTTCGTATCTTAAATAGGAAATAAAAGAAAAAAAAAAGAAGAAAAAAAAAAAGAAGAAGAAAAAATAAAATGTACTATACCTATATAAATGTACTACATAACTAAAGTTAAATAATTTAGATAAAAAGAAAAATTATTAACGAAAGGGCGTAATTTTCTCTTGAAAATCCAGCATACATCTTAAAAGATCTGCCACATTCGCAAGTAAATCGTCCTAAAGTAATTTCACTTTCTCCGGATTCTGCTTTTACCTCTTTCTCAAATCTATCACAATAATCGATGATACTGAAAGAAAAGAGTGAAGGTGAGAATGAAAGAGATAGATAGATACATTGGATAGGTGGATTGATAGATCGATTGGTAGATAGAGAGAAGAGATAATGATGGTAATATGTAGAGAAAGCCAGAAGTATGTTCCGATACGCGTAATAGTCGTATTCGAAAATTCGAAGATAATGGAAGCGACGGATGTTATTGTTTTGGTTGCTAGACTCTAGTGGACGTCAGACGCGCTTCGTCAACCAACAGCTTAGTTATTTAAGATAATGACGCGAAGAAGCTTCGATGGCTCTTCATATTCAGCAGCAGCAGCAGCATCATCTGCCAAAGTATCGAGATGCCAGGCCGCCAAGGACAAATAGGACGTGAGTCGTCAGGGAGGAGCCAGACGATCGCCACGTTGACGCTGACGACACATCGTCACATTGGGCTATAATCATATTAAATAATTTTATGTTTATCAGTTCGTGCTACCACTCCGTGCATATAACACAATTTACAAACTAATTTCAGAGCGCTTGTAAAGCAAAAACTGAACGTTCAAATTTGTTTTGATCAATAGTTTGGAGTGAGTTTGCTAATAGATAAAATAATTAGTTTTGGATTAATTAATTAGGAGTGGAGCGATCGTCAGTAAAATAAAAGAATTTAAATAACAAGTTGTACGTGGCAGTTATCCTGCATTTCATACAAACCGTTTGAGCAATTTTCATAAATACGCTGCCCTGCAATATTAATTTATAACCAGTTAGTTTGAGAATTGGATAAATAGGAATTTCCACGAGAAATAAAAGTATATAATAAAAGAAAAAAATAAAATAAAAGTACTGGCTGCGTAGTATGTGAGCTCTACGTTAAAAAAATTATAATTCCCAGTGGGACTGACCGTAGGCCGTGAGGTTCACTTGCCACTCGTGTTTGTGCAAGTGCGAAGAGGCCCTCGGACAGGAAGCCAAGTGCCCGCTGACGGTAAGTTCCCTACTCGAGGAGCTTCCCGAAGTCGTCGCTGCCGAGGCGCTGTACACGAGGCAGTAGCGTCCAGCCTCGGTGCTGGCCACCAGGTAGGCCGTGTCATTTTCCACCCAAGTGCCATGGCAGGAGTACTCTGGAAGAACGCAATTCAAGAAGTTTGTTAGTGGAGCGTCGTTGGAACGTATCGTTGGCATATTTTTGGAGTTGGTTTTGATTTAACGAAAACATCAGCGAGGAAAAAAAAAACATATATATATATATATGTATATATGTATAGAGCGCATGAAGCAAAATGTCTTATATCGGCTGAGTGTACGTAAAATGTGGCCCTCGCGTATCCTGGATAATCCGAGAGTGTGCGAGGATCCAGCGGGTAATTCGCGGGCAGATTTGCTCCGTATATCCTTATTATTCGGCGCACAAGGATGCAAGGCCTAGATTAGCCGACGTCATTATTGGAAAAGCGCTGGATAGGCAGTTCCGAGTCAGTAGGTAGGAGGCATCAGCGGTATCGCAAGCGCGAGGCGAGAGGAGCGACTCGTGAACGCAGTAGGCGCTAATACCTTGTGCAAACAAAATGGGCAAAAGCGGTTGGTACTCGTCTCAAGACTATAACTGGCTTTGCATCAGCTACGAGGTTTACTCTACGGAAGGGAATAATCTTTAATCAAAGCAACTGCATCGCTGCTCGCTCACTTATCTGCGTGTTCATCCATTTAGTTTATACATGGAGAAGTACTTTAAAGGAAGCAGGAGCTTCGAGCTCTCTTGGCAAGAGATGCATTATGGATTCTGGGCTTTCGTAATTGCACGTAGAGATGCGGTGTTAGATCGGGCGTTTACCGAATGTCTGCTTTGTAGGTCGTAGCACATTATTCTTAAATTAAGCACACAATGTTCGTGAAAAGTTAGTAAAGTAGTCAGTCGGTTGAAATCTCGTGAATACTTGGTATCCTTATATTTGATAATCCTAGGCTTGGCAATTAGTCATAGTTCACGAATTTCCCAATATTTTCTCGACCGCGTTTATTAATAATAAAGTGAAAGCTTAAATAAACTTTATCATCGCAATCATTCAATTATTTAATTTCGTACAAATTATGTGTTATGTATAAATTTTTTGTGCTCTTAAAAAAGTGCAAATAAATAAAAGAAAACTTACAACATTCAAATTTGAACAAATAGCATATTTTAATTTAAAGGTTTCTTTATGAATATCCTGTATTGCACAGGTAATATGCAAGTGTCTTGTCCCGAATGTATTTTCATGTAATATAACTTTACCAAAATGGTAATAGCGCTTTAAACAATACAAATTAATATTGTTATTATATTTATGTAAGCGAATATAATGAATTAGTATATGAGATACTTTTATAAGTTATTTAACGCTAATGTAACAAATATAAAAGTATGTAACTTTGAATATAATATTACAAAATTATTTAAATGAACTATTGAGTTTGAAATTAACGGGTAATTGAATTTTTATTTACTTTATGCGTCTCTACTCCAAACGTAATTTTGCATTTCGAATTACTATTGTTTAAACGATAGTAGACTGTAAAAATATTACTTAAATAATAATGACGTAAAAGTTTACCAACGCTTTTATAACTTTTCAAAGTAAAATTAATTTATCTTATTTTATTTACATTTTACATTTAATGAATGTAATTATTAATTGTGATATATTATGACAAATTTTTCGGTCACATACTCCACTTTTTAATTATCTAAGTTGAATTCTGTACGTAAGTAAATAAAGAGCGAAGATATTTTTCTATAATGCATTAACGCCAAAGTAAATCTACGAATCTCATGAAGTACAATATAAAAAAATATAACGACAGGAAAGGTTAACGATGGCAAAAAAAAAAAAAAAAAAAATACAGGTTTTACTTATAATTAAATGCATGCGAAAGACAGTAAGTTTGCGCTTAAAGATTCGCAATAGTTTATATCCTCTGAATTATCCATGAAAAAAGAGATGGTACCAGCTCACTTTCTCTCTCTCTCTCTCTTTCTCTGGGAATTTACGAAGAATCAATTAAACGTGCGACAGTGGATGCGATCGAAAGCTTGCGCGATCCTCGTGAGGTTCGTTGGGCTGGGAATGTCCATCAGTAAACCAAGCGGAAAGGTCGACGACGTCTCACTGAACCCCGCCCAGCCACAAACTAACTACTGCAGCTCTTCCTTCTCTCCTCCTACGTTGGGGAGAGCGTCGACGAGTGATGGAGAGAATAAAGGTTTACGCGCGCGTGTGCGCGAATAGCGGACCAACTAGAGGATGATAGAGCGAGCGAGAGAGTGAGAGAGTGAGAGAGAGAGAGAGAGAGAGATAGATTGAGAGAGTGAGAGAGTGAGAGAGTGAGAGCGAGAGAGAGAGAGAGAGAGAGAGAGAAAGAGAGAGTGAGTGAGTGAGAGGGGGGAGGGGAGTTCCAGGGAGGGAACTTGGCTCCCAAAGTCGGAAGGTAATCCGATAAGACGTTACGCCAAGACGTGCTCCAGACGTTCGACGTCTACCGAAAGGTGTCCCTCGACGTCGAGGCAAAACTGTCGAAGCCGTCTCGAGTCCCCGGAAGTCCGTTCTCTAGTCTCTCTACGGCTATATTTCTTGCTGGCCCCCTCGTTCCTATTGGATATCTCTTTATTGATACCTTAGTTTCCAATTGTATACGAAGAGAGTTTCCTTGTTGCGCGTAATTCATGCAATTACATACCCATTATTGAACATTACATTTGTTTTGAAATGAAATTATTGAAGTCGAGATTAATCTCCTTTTCCATTAAGTATAATATCTATTTTATGTACTTGGAATCTCGTAGTAGGATTGTTTTTTCTTCTGATGTACCATTGATGTCAGTAGGTTTAGGTACTTATAATTCAATGGCGTTACGTTGAATTATTTTGCCTCAGAGAGAAGTTAAAATTTAATAATAATAATTTAATAAATAATAGGTCTCTAATTGTAATTTTCATTCATATAATTTGTGACGATATGGTAAATGATAAACTGAACTGAAATTAAATTTTTCTTACATTATTCAGTTACATATAACGCATATAATTATTCAGAATTATTATTTATTAATTTCTTCTACTCATATTTCTTTTAATAGCTCCATTATCACCGATTGTAAAGTAATTTTTTCGCACATCAATTAAATATGTGTCATCTTCTTGGTAACATTACACTATCTTAATAATATAGCGAAAAATTGTTTGCTTCGCCAAGTATATATTCAGCTTAACTATTATTATGCGAAAGTATCTTTATTAATTTTCATAACTAAATTATGAATTATTTTGTAAATACATTGTTTACATTATAAGTTGTTAACATCGTATATAAAAGTTTTCAAATACATTAGTATGTAACGATTAATGCGCGGAAATGTATTATTATTATATTAGGAATATATGTATGTTAATAGTGGGAGGAAGGGACTTTTTATCTTTTGTGAAATTCGATTGAATAAATGAAAAAAATATTAATATTAATGGATAGTGGGTGATAGATTAATATTTTAATAGAAGCTCGGCTATTCGGTTGCTTAGCTACACTGTTGTTTCAATGACCATTTTAGATAAATTTTTTATTACATAAATTAGATGATTTTAGGATGAATTTAGGATGAATTTAGGATGAATGTGCAAATGTTGGGAAGACTTTGAATGGTAAGAAATGTTGAGAAATGCAACGAGTAAGCAGGCTTATATTTCGAGTAAATTGGCTTTTCAATCTTCAAGTTTGAAAAATGTACTCACTAAAGAGGGCCTTGTCAGTGCAGTCCGTAGAAAATTCCATAAGATCGGGTTCTGTGCAGCCGATGTTGAGACCGTCGATACTGGCTTGATGACAGCGGACCGGAAGTGGGGTTGTCACCAGCTTTGCCGCTCTGACCTCCGCCACGTTCTCCCCGTAATTCATGCGACCGCGTTCGTTACCAACTCTCGGCGACCAGGAGTCACCGTAATCGCTGCCTGGAGGTTTCGTAACGAAGACAACATCGTAGCGGCCAAGGTACGGGCACTGGCGTGTTATAGGCTCCATCGCTATTAGATTACATATTAGATTGTGAATAAAATGAGGGAGAAAAATGAAAAAACAAATAAAAGAAAATATACCTATTGGCAGGGCTAAACTAACTCTTTTTAATTCGATAATTTTGAATTCTCACGAAAATGATGATTTAATGGATGTTCAAAGAGGATGTAACCATTCGCGTTAGAAATGTAAGAAACTTCTGTAATTTGTGCTACATAACTATGCCATTATAATATTAAAATTGTCATTTTATAACTCATGTATAGCACTATAATGTACAGGTTTGTTTATTAAAACTAAATTATCTTGCTTTTTTTTTTTTTTTTTTTTTAACCTAAATGCAGTTAATCGGAATACTAAACATGAAGTTTATATATTTTAAGTCATATTATAAGCCTGGATAAGTATATTTCAAATCGATGCCCTAATAATTAAATATTCATACATTAAAAGTAGAAGATGAACAAAAGTCATTAATTTAAACTATATAAATAGATAATAGAATACTATAAAATTTAATGATACACGAATATGAATTGCAAAACTTTTCTAATGATCAGCAAAGAAATGTGATACCGAGAATATAACTCGTTAATTTCTACTTTTTAATAATTTCAGTATTCGTAATATATAATGATAATAATAATAATAATAATAATAATAATAATAATAATAATAAAATTTATAATATATTTTCTATATATTTTTTTTTTCAAATAGAAAGACTTAAATTTTCAAAATATTTTTTCGGCTATAATTCTAATATCATATTATGGGAATTTCTTTAGTGGCTATGACATAAACTTTTTTTTTTTTTTTTTTTTTTCATTAAAAAACTAAAGTTTTTTCCGTGTACATTTGAAATTTGTCTGCATATTATAAAAGAATTGTTATTAAACCAAAGATAGGAAAAAAAACGGCAACTCTCGTACTTTGTATAATTTTTAATATATTTAAAAATATATAATTTGACGTTTCGTTAATTTAATGAAAAAAGGGATCCAGACAATTGCAGGTTTTTTTTTTTTTTTTTTTACCGTCCTATACAATAATTGAAATATATTAATATTTATTTTCATTCATGACATTTAGTCAAATCTTCCGCTTACTCTCAAGAAAAAAAAGATTTAAAAATTGCTATTTCATTAAATCCAATATTTCTAGATATAAAAATCTACTTGACGAAGATGTTCGGTATTATAGGCATGATTTTTGATTAGAAAACATTATAAAAGTACAATTATTATATGAACTATTAATAAGTTACAGGAGAACGATACTTAGAGTTGGACAAATATTTTAAGAAATATAGTGCTCGTATTAAATATTTTATTAGAAATTATCGAGTTCAGCAAGTTTGTCACTCAAAGCTCTACATATTTGTAATTAAAATTAAAGTATTAAAAGACCTATTAAAGCCCTGAATTTTACGATTAAATTTTGCAATAATAGAATGTAGAAAAAAAGAGCTAATTAGTAGTTAGTAGCTGAAAGAGGGGAAGACGATTTGCGTCGATGAAAATTGTTCTATAAACAACGTTTTGTATATTTGGCGAGTTAAAGAGATTTTTCGCCAAACCACTCGGCAATAAGCTCTTACATTTTTGGCACTTTCGACAATGCAAAAATTGAAATTCTAGTTGTTAGAGAAGACAAGAAGATATGAGAATACTGTGTGGGCTGGAGATAGTCCGAATAGTAAATCGATTCACCGTTTTTCCGAGCGCCGGAGATGGCGCGACATATGAAAAGAGACAAGCTGTCGTCACGTCAGTCTTATGCATTCCAGTTATCACATTCGCTAGTGACAGCAGTAGCTTTTATAGGAATACCTTCTCGCAAATCCCGGTCGAACGATCATCATAAATTTCGGATGCATACATTCGCAAATCTGCCACATGAGCTCGCGTACTTTTACGCGTAAGGAAAAAAATGTGTGAGTACATTAGGTGTTCTCACATTGGTTTCAACAAGCTCCCCTTACGAATTCTAATAAACATCAAAGATATTAGAAATTAATGTTTTTGTATTGGTTTTACGTCTATTCTTTCTCTTTTGCCATTTCATCATCTTACTTTACTTAGTTCACTGTTTTCGCCTGATTACTTTGTTAATGTACTTATTATAACTAAAACAATTGATCATTCGTTAATGATGTATAACGGAAAAAAGCTTTGATCGCTTTATTAAGTAAATTTGAGTAATAACTAATTGTTAAAAGAGTTTAAAATGCACGATTTACAATCGAAGGGTGAGAAATTTAATAATTATTTAAAAAAATATATACATGTGTACTAATTTCAGCATGAATGACATTGTTTAATAACTATTGTATTTTAAAAGTTTTCGAAAAATGAGCAATAATATATTTTTGGCTTTTAAGAGCTTTTGAATTTTAAATAATCATGTTTAATATATATATAATTCGTCGATAGAATTAATTGTGTCGATGAATTAACATTAAATGACGTACAATACATTCTCGGCGTGCTGCATAAAACATGCTATTAATTATAATTATATCGTTGCATAAAATATCGAAGTTATCAGCTCGACAACTTGTTTCGTTTGTCCTTCTCGTGTTCTTATTTCTTTTATAAAATGAACAGAAAAAAAAAGTAATAAGGCACGCGGATATCGTGTGCGAACCAACGACTTGTATATATCGCGGAGACATGTAAAATTTATCGGCGATATTTTTCTTTTTACGCTCGTTGCCTATACTCGTCTCCGGACTCTTATCCAGGAAAGCGAGGAGGTTTATACGCGCCTACACCGACGTTCACGGTGGCGTATCGTGTCGAACGCTCATTATGGGAGTTGGGACGATACGATGGTGTGGTGTGGCCCTTCGGAAATTCTTAGTGGGAGTTAAAAAAAAAAAATACCTGACTCGGTTGAATTAATTTTTGCGATAATCGTAATAAAATACAAGAGTTTCCAAAAATGTAGATGTAAATGATAGATTTACGTCATATCGTATTCATTGATTCGTAGATGAAATTAGTCCGTAAGTAACATTCAACCAACTGCATATCAACAAAATATCGTTCTAATCGTAGACTATTATTTCAGATGATGAATTTAGCAGCGCTAATAAATGTTGATAAAAACTGAATAAATTAAATTAAATTTGTGAGCTCTCAAAAACTCTCAAACTTCACTCTCCTTGAAAATTTTTTGTTTTTTTTTCCAAGCATTACGTCCGATTCTTATCATCTAAATAACCGAAATTTTCTCAATTTAGAGCGAGCCTATTTCTGGAATTCGTTGACTTAGACGAGAATTTTGTTTAACGTGTAAAAGAAGCTATATATATATATATATATATATATATATATATATATGCAATATTTCTTTTGACATTTTGCCGTTAATCGCAAGAATGTTAAGGAGCTAAGGAAATACAAGTGAAAGAGGCAGAGAATAAAGGAAATAGGTACTTACAAGACCGGAATATACTTGATAATTACATCGGCACGCGAATCACGTGTACGGAAAGGTAGTATACGTTATTGAATATAGTATTAGTACACTAAAGTAACTATTCTTGGATATGGATATCATTTGAAAATGTGCATACAAAGCATTTAATTCGATTAAAATTCACTCGTTTTTGCGCACTTTGTATCAATTTTACGCCACTTTCTTTTTTTTTTTGTATCGCGATAAGTCGTGTGGCGCATGTTCGTTATGCGTTTCATTTTTTCATTCGCGAAGTAATTACGCGCATTGCATGATCCTTGCATTAAAAGTTCCTTCACGTACAATTTAATTGCAAATTAAATATAAAAAATGAAAATTAATTTTAATTTAAATTATTTTTATA
The DNA here is from genome assembly GCF_000503995.2 of Ceratosolen solmsi marchali. Lineage (NCBI taxonomy): Eukaryota > Metazoa > Arthropoda > Insecta > Hymenoptera > Agaonidae > Ceratosolen > Ceratosolen solmsi. Next base: position 668,581 of record NW_011948438.1, read on the forward strand.
ATACGTATATATAAATTGTTTATTTAAGAAAACTTGCAAATAAGTATTAAATAGTGCAAAGGAATTTTTTATATTTTATTTCATAAAACAGAAATCTCTTTTAAATTTATTAGATGTTAAACTTAACATATAGATTTATGAATTTGCTATATGACTCAGAATATATATGAAAAAAAAAAAAAATATATCTCTTATAGCGAACGGAGCCACTTAATAATCTGACATTATCAGAACATGTTTAAATAAGAAATTTTTAATTTGTCATCCAACTGCCATAAATATCCCATAAAATGTGAAAAGTACTTTCAAATGAAAATATATTTTCTGCAGCCGATTTATCCAATTTTAGAGGATACAGTGATGTTATTCCTTACCCAGACACTCATCTTCACATTCATATACGGTATATCTAATTGTCTATATACGACAAAATTTTTTAAAACTTATTACTCGCCAATTTACTATTATACATATTGACATAAAAATTATCATCTAATGTACTATGCATTATATAGTGCACACATTACATCATAATATCGAATTAACAATATCGATGAATTTAGGTTTAAAAATGTACACGACTGCTTTAAGAGATTAAAAAAAAAAAAAAAAAAAAAAAAAAAAAAAAAAAACTGAACCAACTATCGTTACAACCGACTGACTAATCGTCCACTGTTTTCGTTAATATTTACAAACAGGTAAGAACGCCCAACCCGTGCAGCCATTGAGTTATGTATCACTTTTTAGGGTCGCGACACTTAGTAACTTTTTACGAGCGCGTGCGCGTACTACGGAAGACGAGACAGATGCTACAACTCTTGCAGATTCTTTGTGCAGTTTGATATAGTGAGGAGAGAGACCTGATTTGCGATAACGCGACTTACACAGCAAACGCGCGATTCCTCTGCACGTATACCTGCATTTTCCATTTTACGACATATACGTGATATCCTCCACCTTTTCTTATAAAATCGAGTCTGTAATACTTTTTCCAGATTACGATTTTTCTTGCATTTTACAACATTTTCCGAGTAAGGTAACAAACGACCGTTCATTTTATACAATTTTTTTTATCAATAAATCAAATATTATCAAAATGCCGACCACTGAATTTTTTTTAACGCATGTTGAGTTTCTTTCAATGCTATATAATTACATGTCAAATTACTTTCTCTTTTTTCTTTTTTTTTTCTTTTTTCATATAGCTGGGATTATGGCTTATAAAATATGTCGCGTTTTAATACTTTAAACGCAGTTTTATAAATATATCATAAATAGTAATTGAATTCAACATAATAGAGTTATTGTGATTAATAAATGCTTTTGAAATTTCTTATGATACCATATTCGTAAGTTTAATGATAAGTAAAAATTACCTAGGGTGTCTTTCATTTATACCAATCAACAAGGGCAAATACTATAATTTATCATTTCATTAATACAGAAGAATAAAAGTAGCTTTGGTAGACGTCTCTGGAAAGATTTCTCAGATGATTGACCAAAAAGTAGAGAAATCGATATTACTGCTGATTCAGCTTCGAGATGTATGCTTTATATATATATATATATATATATATATATATATATATATATATATATATATTGTATAGAGAAAATTCCTTCTACAATATAGATTGTAACAAAATAAATTATAATATTAAAAAGTAACCAAGTTTTGGAGTATAATTTGATTTATATTATAATATTTTGTTTTATTAGACTATAAATGAGCGGCACATTCATTTTATCTAAGAATAATCAGTGGAAATAATGTTTTAAAGATGAGAGTATGGAATATCGATTTCATGGTTCAATATATAAAAATGAAACTAATTTAACCATTCCTTTAAAATATTTCAAATATTAAGATATAATGCATTTAAGTGTTTTTATTATTATAATAAATAATTTTCATTAAATTAACTATGACGCAAGAAAAATATACACACATATTATAGACTCTATTATTATTGAAATTGTTTATAGTTATATCACGACGTTTTCTCATATTCCCGTAAAATTATTTTATATTTTTTTACTTAAAAAATAGTTTATATTCTTAATTATATAATATTTCACAAATTTAATTTTTGCAATAAAATTTTGGCTCTTTACCTCTGATATTCAATAATTTAGTCATTAGAACTTAGGAAATTCCAACTAATAATATTTTTATCTATTAACTATTAAAATCATAAATGAATAAGAGAAGAAATATTTTTAATAAGGATTACAGATATAAATTGTTTTTTTTTTTTTTTTTTCTGTTACTACGTATGACACTCAGTCTGGTTAATGAATAAATTTTTTTTTACAAAGAATCTAAATTTTTACCATTTTTCATACAGATATATTTTATTTTAGAAATGCTTTTTTCCTGGCAATTAATAAATATATTATGGCTATGTACATTCGATCGTTTAGTATATGAAAAATATGTGAGACAGTTATCACACTTTGGCATTATAAGGCAAAACTTGATGAGCTTTTATTTATTAACATGATATAACAATGCAGTTAATGTATAATGAATAGAACAATATACTAAAAACTATATAACATTTAAATGTATGTAGCAACACAAGTATATTACGTAATTTATATGTTACTCTAAAATAAGTATAATATTCTATTCATTTTAACCAACAACAATTAAGAATATTTTTTCTACACATTGTCAACAAGTCTTGATTTTGGACACGAGAGTATTATTATTTTATTATTTTTGTTTTAATCGTACATTGAAAACAGAATACACAATTATTCACATCCATTAATACTCGAATATATCGTTACTTTTATTACAATGTCATCAATAATCACATTTAAATTTTAATATTAAACTTTTCATTGATAAATATTAATACATAAAATTCATAGATTTAACTAGTTTGTACATTTTAATATTATTCCTATATTATCGGAGAAATATTAAATTCCTGTTAATTAAGCGTACATAAAATTTTGTAATTCGAGACTACTTTCACGAGTTATCCATTCGATTGTATAATAAAGTTCTACCAAGAATTACTATCTATTTTAAGTTTACGTTATATTTGCATAATATTAAAAGTTCAGCTTAAGTAGATAATGAAATATTAAATATATTTGTAAGTTGTATGAAAGCTTAACAAATAAAAATCCAAATTTCATCTCATTCTATCAAATATTTCTAGTATACATATATATATATATATATATATATATAATAATATATTATTGCAATTCGGCAAAAAGTAAATAATGTTAATACGAACTTACTAATAAATGTTGTATACGGCGCTGTCTTAGAATTAAAAATACTAGACATGCATGCATCATCCTCTTGATGAGTCCAATTTAGCGACTGCTGCATTTCAATAACGTGGTCGTCCCTTTTGTGAAATACCATACAGACGAAACCATTTGTGCTATAAAGAAGATTATTTAAAAGCATTTAGCACATAGGTTTTATTTCTGTTAGATACTAATTTATTAATTAATATTATTATAAAAAAATAAAAAATAAAAAAAAAAAAAAAAAAAAAAATTTTTGGATTTTTTACATTCTATCTAAAATATATGTATTCAATAGGATTAAGTTGTCATGCGTGCATTTCTCTAGGAATAAGGGAAAAAAGGTTATTAAAAGTTAAATCTGCACATGTAAGTTATAAGTTATTAAACAAATAGGTTGAAATTATTTTACATAAATTCTTATGTTAATAATATAATTTTATATCTAATATATATTTGTTAATGATTCATCAATACACATTACCGATGAATCCAAATAAAAATTTCTTATAAATCTAAAAAATATTTACATAATGACATATGAGCCGGAACAAGTATATAAATATTTGTGTGATTCGTACGAATATATTTTGCGAATAAATCAATGAAATCAATATACAGTTTGATTTAAGAATTTCGTTTGAAATTCTTGGTAGGTACTCTTTTCCAACATTGTAAACAAATTTTCTCGACTATCTATGCGTATATGCTTTCAAAACACGAATGAAATCTTGCGGGAGAAAAATTATGAAAAAATCGTTGCCTTATCATAGACTATGGCACATACAAAAATACAAATGTAAAATAAGTGAAAACAATGCTCTTTGAAATTTGGTAAATGTACGCACGCTTACAGACAAAGAAGTTGGAAAGCTTTAAAGCAAACTATAAAAAAGGGGGGAAAAAAAGCATAGAAAGAAGAATACCCAAGGAGAGAAAAGATGTAGAAAGAGAAAGCAATCCCACACTAGAGGGAAAGTAAGAAAGCTCGCTTTAAATCTCTGGTTGCCACTAGGGAATTAAGATTTTATTTTATCATGACGATTCTGGGACGTTGCTCGCCTTGTGCCTAATACAATTCTTTTACGACGCCTCACCTTACGCGAATCTAGAAATGCGAAAGTTTTACATTCTTACGTGGAAAGATATTGCTCTTCCATCCCATGCTACGCTCACAGAAAATACTCGTCGTTTTCTTCGCTATTTCTTTTTATCTATATTGAAATTGCTTACAATCTATTAGTTGAAAGTCTATGTTGCTTTACACTCAGATTATATGATACTAATTCTCTATCAGTATCTAATTTTTTTTTTTTATTTTTTATTTTTATTATTTTTTTTTTTTATAACGCAAGATCCATTTGTATGTATTATAAAGTAATATTTGAGCATCTCATTGTATCCTCGACTTTACAAATTATTAACAAGAATTAAATACAATTAATTTCTTGCTAACCGATTAAAAAATTATATCTATTATTTTCATATTTATGACCTATGGAGCAATAATTTGTACATATTTATTTTCTTCCGAGAAAATGGAATTGTTACATATCTAATCCGAAACAACGGCTATAATAATAAAATACTACGTTTATTACCTTTCTTTTAGTAAACAGCTTGTTCTTATATTTCTTTTAAAAATAATAAAGTATAATAAAAGGTACTTAACAATTCCATTTAAGAATATAAAAATGCATACTTATAAGGTATTTTCATATAAGCCTTTGACAATCAAACAACATATTTCTGCTATAATAAATTGTTGAAAAAAAAAATATACATTTATCAAAGGAAGGGTTTATCACTTTTCAAACTTTAGTCATGAGCTACAGCGTTCGAGGAAATGTAGTTCTACGAAAATGGATGATTATTTGAGCGATTTTTGTTTTTTATTCTCTAAAAATATCGATTATTTTTCATTTACATTTGAAAATGCTAAATGCATGATAAACTAGTCTTTTTCATAAACACGCACGCGCACACACACACACACACAACACAACACAACACACCCACCCACCCACGCACACTTATTTATCGTACGGATATTTATATAATTATAACATCTCTTGTGATTATAATTTCGATTCGCTTAGTATACTATTATATTCATATATAATAATTTCTTTAATTGTTAAATGTATAAACGAAGCATTTACTACTCGATACATTTACGTTATTTCATATTCCCAATTCATTTCAAATATTCTATGACAATTTAATTATTATCCAAACAAAAATCATCTTTTACTAAAATAAGAATAAATATTAAAAGCTAATTGGAAATCTAATTAAAAAACTAGTAGACTACGTATAAAATATATTTCTAGAATGCTCATTTGAATAAAATGTGTATGTTTCAATATGTGCCGTACGTCTACGAATATATTAGATTGATATAGATTAATTATGCAAAAGGTTCTATTTAAGGCAAATAGACATTAACGATATCTAACACAACTTTCCATATTAATGAGAATTCATATTTAACGATTGCATTTTAAAGTCACTTTATTATAAATTTATCTATCCAACATAATAAGATGTATTTACGCATTACAATTCATTAGTATATAATTGTTTATTATCTACTGAAATCCAAGTTATGAATTATTTTCTTATATTTTAGCATTTAATATTATTAATGCTATGACCTTATTTCGATTATCATTCAATTTTTACATTAAATTAATTTTTCCGCGTGCTTACAAAGAGAAGGAATTTTATAATTTATGTATTATTTATATAAATTAATTAAAGGAATTAAAAAAAAAAAAAAAAAAAAAAAAAAAAAAAAAAAAAATCTACAGTTTTATATCCAAATAGTTACAATGAATGTAAATAAACATTATTGAAAAGTTAAAAAGTAAAAATTGTACATTTTCATTCAAATGTATTGGATTTTGGATGGATTGGACAATGATGCTCTGAAACAATTAGATATTTGAATTTTGTATCTAAACGCGCGAAATAAACATATGAATTTTTTACTCTTCACGTGCTAAAAGAATATAAAAGGGTAAAGAGGTTGAAAAATGAAAAGAAAAGAGAACGTTCCTAGTCTAAAGTTGTTCAAAAACTTTGTTCCCGCTAAACGCGTCGAATGAACTTTATATAACTGTAGTCGAAAATGGAGTAAAATTCAAGTTGACTTTAAAAACGTAAAAACAATTTAGTCATTAAACGTTGACAATATTTTGTGAAATGAATTCACATTGATATGTACTATATTATCGAAAAGGATGAGAGAAAAAGATATTCGGTGTAACAATTTGTTAGAATGAGCTCTTCTTGAATATTTATTAAATAGTTGGTTATTTCATATTCAATATAGAGCCAGCGATTCTCTAATATTTTTCATTTTAAAATCATCGTACTTCAAATTAATTAAATAGTAAATAATTCAAGTAGTTTCTCTCTGGCGATAATTAAAATAAAAACCCAATTACTCTGAAGAACTCTAACGTCGTCGTAAACTGTTGAACGACAACTATAACGAGCAAAATTATTAAAATTATTTCAACCATTTTCTCCCCCTGTCTACTTCTTTTTATCTCTTATACTCCCTTTCTCGGCTAAAATGTTAAATGAGTTTGCTCACGCAAGGGGGTCTTAGCACGAATCGGTTGCAATCATCAGTATTAAATTTAGTTTAAATCACATTCTGCACACGGAAGCTGCATGTAATGAACTCATTATGTTATCTTAGTTTACTATTTTTCATTTACAGCTATAATAGATTTTTTAATAATATTTTTTTTAAGTCAATTGAGCTTAGCAAATAGAAATGCTATTGAAGCCAATTTCACGAATATATAATACATTATTTTTGAAAAATAATTATGTTTTACTATTTATAAAAATAATGCCAGACATTGATACGATAAAAGATTTATCGAGTAAGTTTCGAAAAGTTTGGTAAAATATAATTCTTACCATAAGTATTACTTATTTCTTTTTATTTCTTCAATTTGTTTTACATTCATACAGCTAATATAATCTAACAAAAGCTTTTAAACAATCTTTCTGATAAATCTAGCTTGAATGATCCGAATAGCTTGGAATTTGTGATAATACTAATGAAGAAATATTTATAGAATATTGATCTGAATAGAAAAATATTATAATTACACTATTTATATTATAATTTTTTTAATATACTCCTTTAGGATTTATTTCTTCAACTACGTACAATAGATCGCAAAAATATAAGCTTTTTTTTTTATAATTTTTGTAATATAAACGACAAAAAAACATTAATAAAAGGCTACGTAATTCATTAAAAATGTTTTTTTTTTCTTTCAGTTGATATTTTATTCTACTTTCCCATTATATCCAAAACTTGATTTTTTCAGTTTTAATATTTTAAAGAAAGGGCTTGCATAATTGGATATAAACTTTATTCGGATTATAGAAATTCTATATTTTTTAATTACAAAGTTTTCTAATTGAAAAATTTTTAATAAGAATTAAAAAGAGCACTTATGACTATTTTTCTTGATGCAAAATATTGGTAGAATAGAAAATAAATAAACAATTTGGAAAAATGGCTTTTAAAACATGACTCTTTGGATTGGTGTAGTAGTAAATAAAAGAATATAGCATATGAATATAAAAATTGAGTATTCGCAAATTATAAGAAGATTAAGTGTTTTGAATGTGATTATCAAACCGAATGCGCATAAATTATTTCAGTTGCCAAAATATGATAATCGAGAGTAGCATAAAATTATGACAACGTCATTGAATCTAAATAAATTAACTTCATTGTGTGCGTAAATACAGCCATGATAGTATTAGCTTTTTTAGAAGAGTGAAGTATTTTTTTATTTTTCAACATATAGAAGAAGATTTGTGTTCAAATAAAATTGCTACATAACCTACAAAATGTAATTTTATTGTAAATATTCAATGAAAGAATAATAAATTTATAATAATTCAAACAAAGTCAATAAAATTGTTTATATATATATATATATATATAATATTGTAAGTTATATTGACGTTCCTTGATGAAATTGTAAATGTGACTTATAAAAACCGTTTTTAAATTTTTTTCGCAAAACGTTCTTCATTATTAAGTGCATGGAAAGAATGATTTTTAAGATAACTCTTATTCTCATTCTTATTCTTATTCTTCATTATTAAGTGCATGGAAAGAATGATTTTTAAGATAACAATATGTTCTTAATGTATCCAAGAAATAAATATCAATTCAATTACAAATAATTTCTCGTCGCTTTATATTTAAGGAATAGTAAAAAGACTAGTATTACTTTTTTTTTTTTTTTTTTTTTTTTTTTTTTTTTTGGTGTGTTTTGTCCTTTAGTGGAAGTCTTGAAATAAATGTTAAAATTCAGAAGCTCAAAATTGAAATAATGAAATACATAAATAATTTCAGAAATTTAGTGTAGCAATGTCTTAAATATAATTAATGCTATGCAAATCAGAAATATTCGTACCGAACATATTTGAATAGAATTCACTCTTGGAATATTTGTGGAAAAATTGCGTCTTAATAAATAAGAAGAATATTCAACAGTAAATTTTTTAATAATTTTGATAGATTTAATTGCTATATGTTGTTGTTATTTTTAGAGATCTAGGATTACAAATTAATTAATTTGATTTATATTATATTTGTTCGGGGCATTGAAGGAAATCAGTGTTTCGTATTACGAAGAAGTTTTATTACGTTCTTTATCGTTATAACGGCCACAAGAAATATTTGAATATAAACAAGATAAATTTAAATATAAAATTTTGATACTTAACGGAAAACTCGCTTTTAGGGATTATATTGAATGGTTAATCAAGCCGTATGAATTATAGGCGAAATCATTTTCATGATAAAACATTTGTATAAACCATCGGCGAAATTTGTTTTTAATGAAAATGCTATAAACTAAAATGTTTTATATTTAAAAATTTTTGAAAATTCAAATAGAAAATTAATTTTTTATATATTTAATAAACTAAACGGCAATAAGTATTAAAGTAATCAAATAAATATCTCATATTTTCAAACAATTTTTTATAAAAATAAATTTTAATCCATCTATTATGTAGATTCTTAATATAATGACCCATTTTTTTCGTCATTCTAAAATAGTCAAAATGGAAAAAATTAATTCATACTTAAATGTAAAAGTTAGCGCTGCAATACAATTAACATGAAAATGTAAATTTTTTTTTCAATATTTTACCATATTATTTACATATTTTTTCTCGGTTACTATTATAGATAAATAATATTCGAAAATGTAAATAGTGTTTATTGGAAATTAGTCTAATTTTGTAGATATATTAATAGAAGCATTTTAATCCTATAAACAATAAATCTATTCAATCAAACTTTATAATTAGTCTTTAATTACTGAAATTAAATATTTATTTCATGCTTGTTACTTCTATTGAAGAGCCTAAGTTGTTGGTCTTTCTGTACTTTGTATCCACCTCTTAGAAAAGTTTCTTAATTCTTGTTCGTTTTAGATAATAACTATCTATACTTCTTGGAAGCTCCATCCCCTCACCACCACCCCCTCTCTCTCCCTCTCTCTCCCTCTCTTTATTTATCTCGAAATGTTTCTATTTTTCTTTCACCTTCTGTGCTTTTGCTTTAATCTCTATCCTTCTATGATCTATCCTGAATGAAAATAAATTCAATTTTCGGCTGACTAGCGTTAATCATTCTACTTTAAAACACTTGTGAAAAGTTTTATCTAGTATGGTAAAATCTCTATAAAGGCGATTAAATGTATATTATGTGTTTTTAAACTTTTACAGTTGTTACATAAAAAAGAAAGAAAAATATTTTATATATTGGAATACAAGTATAAATTTTATTAAATTGTCTTCTTTTTTCTTCTCGTTTTATCAATAAATTCCTCTTTTAACATATAAATTTATCTTCTGACCTTTGTTTTATAAGAAGTTAAGAATTTATTTTTTATCATTTTATAGATGATTAAACAATTATATGGAATACGAGTTATTCCGTTAAAGAATTCATTTTAAATCGCGAGACGGATTAGTGTATAAAAATTTTCGAGATTTTATAAGAAAATATTTAATGTTGTATGATAATAATAATAGATATTAATTAATTATGTATTCCGTTATATTATTGGCTCTTCCAATTTTATTGTACACCCTCAAGTGAACTTGAAGCATAATCATTGACGGTTTTTTTGTTTGTTTGAATTTTTATTTGCAATCGGGCCTCTAGCAAAAGAGCGTAATAAAAAGAAATTATCCAATGTGCAAATAATTTAAGATCACGATGAATTAAAAAAATGAAAAAGTTTAATGATTCTATGGGATCGGAAACAGCTACTGCTTAAAGGATATAAAACTTTCGCACACGCAATCCGTTAAATAACAAATGATTTGTGCATTCGTTGAAAACAAAAGCAGCTAGTATCCCGCAACAAAGGCGGGAGGTTCGCAATAAGCTTGGAGCCACAAATAAAGCTCAAAACAGAAAATTTTAAAATCCGTCAGTGCGGCCACGCAGAAAGAATGAAAATCCTCCCCTCCACCATCCACTATTAAACCTATAAAGGGATAAACCTCTTTCCTAGCACAAGCTCAATTCATCGAATTGTCAGAGCGGAAAAAATGAATAGAAACAAAGCAAAAAGAAACAATACAATGCAAAAAATGGGTGTAACGCGAAAGTTAAGCTTGCGCGTGGAAAAATTTGAACTGTGTGCTCTTTATTCTGTTGGTGAACGCGCTTTACAGCTCGGATTATCTAGCCTAGACATTAAAACCTTGCTTTGATGACGCCATCGTACACACGTCGTAGAAATATGTGATGAAACACGGAAAATGAGACAAAGCTTATCGCATATCTGAACAATATCAAAAATAAGGGAAACGCAAATATATATAACGTGTGTATATGTTATTATGAATATGATAAATCCACTCCCGCACACACACACACACACACATATATATATATATATATATATATATATATATATTTTTTTTTTATCTGATTAACAAAGAATGTATAAATTGATTGTATCCCAGTGGTAATTGTATTGTAAGTTGTTACGTGATTATGAAACGTGATTACGAATACATTGGAGTTTATAAAGATTATAGTTTAAGATGCCTACTGGTTATCATTAAATTCACGTTCGATTAATTTTTTAAATATAATAATAAAGCAAATTAATTAATAAAGAAAATTAATTTTTAAATAAAAGGTATAGATTTTTATTGTCATCATGTTTTATTGTCTATGCATATAATTTGTAAAATTTTACAATAATATCCAACATAATTAATTACAGGAGGTTTGCGAGTAAAGAATATTTTTATGTGTTTAAAACAAAAGTTGTAATTCTAAGTGAGTCAACGTAAACAAAATTATTAAAAAAATTAATTCACTAAATTATTAAAAATTTGACATTTTAATTATGCACGGAATAGGCGTTTTTTTTTTTTTTTTTTGTATATTTTACATTTTCAACGATTAGAGATAAAGAGAAAAATATGAAGGAAAAGAAAAGGAAAGTCTAAAGCAGTGGAAAAAAGAGATAAATTGGCGTCTTTTTCGCTTTTACGGGAATTTATTCGCGCTTGCGGTGTGAAAACATACTCACACGCATTATATCGTAATTGCATTCCCCCTATAAAAAAAAATAAAAAAGTTCACTGACGGTTCGCACGTTGTACTATAGCACTTTTGACTATACTTTTCCTAGTTTTTGTTTTGTTTTAAGACTGTGGTTGCAGTGACACGTAAATCAGGATTTGCAAAATGAGTGGACACGCGCCTCTTGTTCCGTTGTCCCCTTTGTACGTAAATCAGTGTTAACGGTGAAAGAAATGTTTTTCCATTTGAATTTTTATATTTTTTAACTAAAACCCTCTCTTTTATATAATTATACGAATATTGTATTTGTATTTTGAATATTTTTTCGAAAGAAATCATGAAAATTAGAGTTCGTAACTTGCTGAATTATTGTATCGATGAATTTTATACATACATTTTTCAGTAAAAAATATTTACAATATTTTACATTTGTATAGTAATAAAAATATATTTTCAGTGCGTCCTAGATTTGAGGAAACAAAAGGAAATGGTAGATTTAGTTTTAATTGAGCCGATAATTGAGCCAATGCATCAATGCAAAATAATGATTAGAAATAACTTTGAATCGCACTCGGCATTATTAGGGAAAAGAGCGCAATAACTTTTTTTTTTTTTTTTGGTTTTCATTTTAAAATTTAATATTGATATGTTGTCTGATATTAACTGTAGGTTTATTTTTGTTTGTAAGCGAGCTGCAGCTTAAATAAAATAAAAACGAAAAAAGAAAGAAAAAGATTTTAATATAAATAGAAATACAAAACTACAGGACTAACGTAAAGTATTGAGAATTTTTATATAAATTCATAAAAAAATGTCATTAAATCGAAAGTTTTCGCATCACATGGGCTTGAATAAGTCACGCAAGCAATCGGATTTATATAGTCGATGTGTATGGAATAGGATAGTTGAATAAGGGCGAATAAGAGAAAGAAAGAAGATAAGTAGCATATAATCTTACCAGCTTCTAGTGGCTCGAGCGATGATTTGGAATCTATCGTTTGGATCAAACTGAGCCTTGAATTCTGCGTGCTTGGATCTCAGGAGACGGTGACATGTAAACTGCGTTTCGTGCTGATCCAAAATAGTGACATTGTTTACCGAGGCTAGTAAACGAGTCGAGGCGGTGAGGTCCAAAGCCACCCAAGAGTATGGTTTAACTAACCACGTTGGGAACAAACAACGCGATGATTCCGACTCTGTAAGTACATTTACACATAAGATCAATGATACATGAGTTTTTGGCTTACAAGCCAGATAAATCCGCAATTACGTTGGGCACGATTCCTAAGTTACCACCTAACGTGTTATGAATGACAATAAGCTTTTCGGAGGATTCGAGGGCTTGCATTGGAAAAAGCAAAATAAACAGGAAATGAAAGCGAATACGTTTACGATGGCTAATTTTCATTAAAAGTCAAGCTTATCCATTAATTTTTACAGCATCTCAACGAAACATTAATGCACGAATGAGCATTAACATTGAAACGTAATATTTCCGTTGAGTATGTTTTGGTTGAAATTTTAGCATAAAATGAATTTATAATAAACAAAACATTCGTATGTTTTACATGTTATTAGTCACACAGTTTACACAGAGTTTCGACAATTTCACACCGACATTCCATTTTCTCTATTGTACATTCCGCCTTTTTTTCTCTCGGGTTACTTCCCATTTTAATGCCCACGTCCATCCCCAATCTCTCATTTCTTTATTTCTCATTTGTCAATCTTCCCGCGCTATCTCTTTTGCTCGCTCGTCCCTGTTTCGTCTCGTCGAATCAAGCAGCCGGAACGAATTATCAGACGATCCGTCGATCCTGCTCCATTAATCGCTTATCGCCGAGCGTGGATTTCCTCGCACTCCCGCACGTATAATGAAATTCAACCCACTCTCCCACCATCCCTTCATTCCTCCCCCTCCCCCTCGCCAACCACGGTATATCCACTCCATCACCATCTCCATCTCCATCTCTCTCTCTCTCTCTCTCTCTCTCTCTCTCTCTGTCTCATTCGATGCTCCTCGTACCCTCTCACTAGGGGCCGTCCTCGTTACTATCTGCCGCTTTACAATTTTCCTACACACGTGCATACACACGTGCATTCGCACGCAACTGCCGACGTTGTTGGCCCCACGGGAGAAGCGAATCACTCGAGCGTATGATTCGATAAAGAGACTCGACATGCTAAAACGATATTAAATAGCGTGTTAATATTCGAGGCGACAGTCGGCTCGTTTGTTCATTTTCTAACGAACTAGGGCAGCCACCGATATACTCATTCATCTCTTTCCAATTGCTCTACGTGCAAGATTTTCAGATTTTACAAAGCTTTGGTACAATATACGCATCCGCATTTGAAATTTATGTCGGCTTATTATCGATTACTGCAGAATATACATTTACCTATACAAATACCGTAAGGATTTCATTTAATATTTTAGTATGAAGCTTTTGAAAAGCGTAGGCCTCGGTCGTAACAGCAAGAATCGACTGAACAAAAAAACAAAAAAACAAACAAAAACAAAAAAATATGTGTGTGTGTGTGTGTGTGTGTGTGTGCGCGCGCGTGCGTGTGTGTGTAAATTTTATAACAAAACTAATTGATAGAGACGATATACATAAATGAAAATAATTATTCGTTAATTTTCTAAATTATATTAAGGATTATAACTTAAACTACGTAAATTTTATATCTCGGTAAAATATTAATTTTAAAACCATACTGTTCTTTAGTCAAGCGAGAATAAGAATGTCAATAGACAAGGAAAATAATGAGTTGAGTAAAAAAAGAGAAAGTGAATATTAATTGTTAAATGACATTTTTGAGCGACGAGATCAAATTTCAGATTTCTTCCTTTCGGAACATGTTGAGCGTGTTGAAATTAACCGCAAGAATGACAAACGACTGCCACATATAAAAACAACATAATTCTCCTTCTCATTTCAATGAAGGGGAGACAATCTTAAAGAAACTGTGTTAAATAGACCGTATCACTTGGACGAATTATTAAAAAATATTTTTCAACTAATTTCAAGCGAAGAATCTAATTAGCCGAAGAGTCTCTTCGATTGTCGACATTCCTTTTATTATTATTATTATTATTATTATTATTTTTTTTTTTTCAAATTTAAAATTACGCAAATTCCGTGCCGGTAATTTCTCAATGGAACACGCTATCAATTATAAATCAGCGATTTCCTTATAATAACGAATGCTGGAAGAGTTCTTCCCTTTCCAAATTAATAATATCGCTATTATTACGTGTACATTGACACGATATGGAATCATTGAACGTAGCAAAGGTAAATTGAAGAGGAGAGCGGGGAAAAGAGACGTCTGAAATAAAGATAAAAGTGGCATTGTGCAAGCAGAGAGAACGAAGGAAGTTGGTGTCGCAAGCAGAGCAAACGGAAGCGCTCGGTCGGGCTAAAGGATAGGTTGGGTGTGCGTTGTAACGATGCCAAGGCTTCTACGCGCTTTGCTCGACTGTTTGCTCGGCCATCGAGAACACAAAGCTCTCTGTGAAAAATTGTCTTTGACCAAGGGAGAGAGTGAGATAGCGGATAGGGAGCAATAGGGGAACGCGGAGCTGCCGTGTAAATTAATGGTTAAAATATGTTTTCAAGCCAAGGGTGCAATGTGGCTAAGAGGATCCTATCATTTTGCGAATATCGGATTTTCTTTACGCTATTGTTATATTTTTGGAAATTGTTTGGAATTTGTTGCGTTAATTAGTTCGTTTTTTTACTATTTATTTTCTTCTTCTTCTTCTTCTTCTTCTTCTTCTTTTGAACACATCAATCGTCGATTTGAAGGAGACATAGGATGAGAGAAATCGATAAATATTAATTAGCAAAGAGAGCTTATAGAGCAACGGGGAAAAGTTTTTCAAGAGTTTTAGTATAGAGACGATGACAATGACGATTATTGAATTTGACGATACGAAGGACAGCGATTACGCTTGAGTAGAGGCAAATTATTATCTACATTACAAACAGCGATCTGTAAATTTTTGTCAAATACTCGATATTATGGGAACTACCGGGTCTTTGGCCAATTTGCATAGTCGTGAAATATTAAAAATGAAAGTAGTGGCGAGGGTTTGGGTCAATGATATAGTCGATGGAAGATATGCGAAAGTTGAATGAGAAAAAGTGGATCAGCAATCTTAGGCGAGTTGGAAAGTGATGTTGTATTTTTCTTATTGTTTATGGGATTAGAATCATCGATTATTCCGAGTTTTATTATTTCCCTTATACACGTATGTGTACCTTATGCCTTATGTCGTACGCTAATTACTCTGGCTAGTTAACGAATACTGGAGTAAACAAAAATTTTAATTTTATTTCTGTAAAATAGAAACGTAAAGCTTCGCCTTGCCTCGTAAGCCAAACAATGTATGCTTTGAGGATTATGCACGAGGCTCTTCCCCATACTTACTTTGTATCATCTTGAGCGTTTTGGCACCATCGATGGCACTCGTGAGACCGTTGCAGCTTGCATCGCCACTTTGCGCCAGATTCCACGTGCTGTTTCCGGATTTCGCATAGACGAAGCAGCGATACCTGCCCTCGTCGTTTACCATGCCGATACCATTTAAGCGAGCAACGAGATATTGCGTGCTTCCCTCCTTCCAAGTGGCTAGACATTCCATCTCCACATCTAGAATTAACAGTGCAGTTTTCATTTTCATAGAAAAAAACATCCCCGCAGACTTTTCACATTATTACGCTCAATGTCGGTGGCTTTAACATTGTTCAACGTTGTTGCATCGACGCGAGATTGGCGAAATTTATTGTCTTAAACATATTGGCAAGTTTATGATCGCTTTCGATCGATTCGATAGTTTCGCGACCCGTGCATCGCTCTATCAATCAATGAATATTAACGAAACCCGATTGATACGTCGAAGTAATAAATAAGACGGGCCCTGGGATCAATTTATGCAATTGTTAAAATCCAAACTAATTGCCAAGTTACACTCGCGTGCAATTAGCATAGAGAGCCGAGTATTGACCGCTTGCATAATGTTCGATAAAGCAAGCTTTTTACCTGCAGCGTTAAAGAGGCGGTGAGAGAAAGAAAAGTTTGATAAAGCGAGATAGGGGAGTGATACAAGTATACGACAATGGATGATTAATGGGATCGTTAATTACAATCGGACGGTGAAACCGAACAAACAGTTTTGCGTAATTATCATCGCGCTTTGTGTGTGCGCGCGCGCGCGCGCCCAACTATCAATCCACCTGCGCGTCATTACTCTCCATATGTACGTGTACACTAGTGTATAATACATGTGATTCCGTAAGTGTAAACAAGCAATTATGCTATTCTGGATTTTGAATACAATTTTACGACATTATTCTCATCAATTACCGTTTACGCCTTCGACTTTTTATACGGATCTTGACTACCAAGCGCTTTTCACATTGTCAATAATTATCCTTTTGAGCTCGTGGATAAAGGAAGACCGCTTTTCTCTAGGCTTCTATTTCAACATTATGGCATACGGGTATTTGTATTTGAAAACGTTGGATTTAAAAAATAAACGAACGAATGAAAGGCTAAAGCTACGTAAGCGTACGTAAGAACGCAGATAATAGAATAAAATTTTATTTTTTTCAGCCTAGCAGAGCTTAGAGTTACCGTTACTTTTATATTTGTCAATTATAAACGACAAATTATTGTTTTAATGCTTAAACTATTTATAAACAATTAATATTGTTTCGTAAGTAATGTTGAAAAAAATTCTAAATATGAAGATTAGTAGTATTAAGTGATCGTCATTCGGCCATAATCATAAAGAATTTAATCGATTTAAAATTAAAATATCCTTCTCCTTGCTAGTTATATAATGGTGAAAAATGTTGTCGTAACAAATTTTAAAATTAATCGAATGGATTAGGCAGTTTTCCGCTTGAAATAGACGTATGAAAAAAAGTTCGCTCCATTATTTTCGCCCTCGCAGATTTTTATTAATAACTTTATCCGATTATTTCCTACCACTAACGCGTAATTAGACAATTAGTTATTAATTATTCCTGCTATGTGACTATGGAATTTTCACTATTTTAATAGCATACATAAATATTGAAATAGCTTATATCTAAATCTTATGACATGCATTAATCGAGCACATTATTTGTTTACTTAATTTTACGTTTTATCTTATAAAATCTTTGTACTCGTATTTTTAATATTTTACTTTATTCTTTATTATTTTCACTCTCATCCTCAATCATGAGTATGAGATAAGAATCTAATATGAAATTGCCGATTGTATTTCAATTCGTCAATATTTAAGATTTTCCACGAGGACGTGCTAATTTCTATGCTAATACCTCGCGTAAGTACAATGTTATGGCGATAAATTTGCGATTAAACGAGTGAATTTGCCTTGGTATGTTGGCAAGCGTCATTCGGCCAGCTTATCATTATCAGCTATCGGCACATCGCATTGCTAAAGAGTAGCGTAAGTCCCCGTAGTCCATGAAAAGGCTATTTTCGAATTAATTGCAATGTAAATGGTACGTAGGGAGGGTGGCGAATTTTTGTAATTAAAAAAAAAAAAAAAAAAAAAAAAAAAAAAAAAAAAAAAAAGTAATAAAGAATTATCAAAAATAAAATAGAAAAGAAAAATGTAAAACACTTAATGCCAGAGCTAACATCTCGCTACATCGATATTAATAGGACCTTCATCCCGACGAGCTGTTGGTATGGATCGATCGGCGCCGATAATCAAAAGCAAACATTTCGCAGCCTTGTAAAATGGAATCGCAAATCGTATGGCAAATTGTATCGCAAATTGTATCGCAAATCGTATCGCAAATCGTATCGCAAATCGTATCGCAAATCGCTGCTACTTACTATAGCTCTCGGTGCCTCGAACGTCGGCACAAGCCATGAACCGCAACAGTAACTTGGAATCCTGCGTGCAGGCGTCCGCTTGTGACATGGGGAACATGCAGGTCTTGGGGTCACCGCCGCGAGTGTAGGTAAATTCAAGTGGCCCGCTGAAGGGGCAAGAGGAGGGGGCGGCATTGGAGCGGCAGAGCGAGTAGAGAATGGGGGCGTCCGCCAAGATTCACCGGTCGTGCAGTAGGCTGTGATTAAAATCAATATTTAGACAAAATATCATAGCTTTTAATCTAAGATTAATTGGTGCGCGGTGGTTGGAGAGGGAGTGGGGGAGAGCGTGTAAAAATTTGTGAAATATATGTAAGTTGTGGCTCGTCGAATTATTGACAGTGAGATGATTCGAATTGTTACGAATTTGTAGCTTTTCATTTATCGACGCACTGCTCTCTTAATAATACGGCAGTTTCTCGTTTAATGCAATTCAAGATTTTCAGATTCCGGCGATATCCATCTGTTATGTGATAATAACTATTGATTATTCATATCTTATTTCTAATAGACATTTATGAAGATACATATTGATTAAGATCCTATATTGGGTTAAAGTGATTATCAGGACTGTAGCGTTTTAATGAATGATGAATAGATTGGTAGAGATGTTATTAATGTTTAAAATTTACTGATTCAATACTTCTTAAATTAATGGTAGAGATGAGTGGATTTGTTTAATAAAATTTTAAACGATTGTCTACGTATGCATGTGAAAATTTTAATTTTACATACATTTTATGACTGTTTTAAATATGGAGATGTATTGTTATTGTTGTTGTTTATTTTTATTTTATTTTATTTTTTTCTTAATGTCCAATCTAATTTAAGAGTTTTAAAATGTCAATCGATAGTATTGTACTTACTTTCTTTATATTGTATAACATTTGGATGTTTTTCGTGCATAACAAGACATCGAGAGCATCTTTCGTTTCTGTAACAAAGAAATTAAGTGCTAACTTTACAAGCATAGGAATAAAGTAATGAAAATATCTTATAATTTTTAAATATTTTAAAGTCTTTGCAATTATTGTTATTAGCAATTTGTATTTTTGTTAATCGAGTTGTGCTTTGAAAACTCGCAGAATTTTATGTCTCAGAGATCTAGTATAATAAATCTAAGTATTTCTTTTATTAAGTCATTTAATTACAATCAACTTTCTATATGACAATTTCATTTTTAATCCATATAATATCAATTTACACTTTCCTTTTCAAGTGTCCTTATAATACATATAAAAGTAACACAGTATGTGTGTTATCCAGTTGTATATTTGCCAATTATGAACGAATGAATTTAACACATGATACAGATATATAAAGCGCTCTAAAAGAGAAACAGATGTAGACTGAGAGAGAGGAGAGAGAGAGGAGAGAGAGAGAGGAGAGAGAGAGAGAGAGAGAGAGAGTGGAAGAAACAGAAATTCGAGAAAGTGCAAAGGAAACTCAAACCAGACGACACTAATTTCTTCTTGGCAATCGTATTAATGCTTTACTCCCTTAGAGTAACCACTCGCAGACACGTATAAATCTACTAAATAATAATGTTTTCCCATTATTTTATTTATTTTTATTTTCTTTCTCTGTATTTCTATATCTCTTTGAATACTTTTCTTGTAGCTCGTGTTTACTTGTGCTATAAACTTTGGCTTATTTATTTATCTTTTATTATTTCCTTCAGTTATTAAGGAGCGTGTGAAAGTCATGTAAACGATTACACAGAAATATAATTCATAACTTAATAGAGAATTTCACATTATTCGAATGTCTCTTACATACTCGTAAGAATTTTTTAAAAATAAAATTTATGTTAAAAACTGTGCACGCAATTAAATTCAACTCAATAATAAAAAACACTCTTCACTTGTTTGCAGCATGAAACGGCACACATAGTACATACGCACGCTCTCTCTCTCTCTCTCTCTCTCTCTGTCGTTCTTATTTTTTTTTTTTTAGCTTTTTTTGCTTATTAATCTATCTCTTTCTCTTATTTATCTGGTACCACTCATTCATTTACTCATTGAAGCTATATACCGTTGCCTCTCTTGTTTCGCAATTCTGCAGAAAAAATAAAGAGAATGGTTGGATTTTTGCCTTTTAGTTTAATTACGATGTCGGTACATATACATATGCATTTATCGTCAAGTTTTTAATTGCTTTGGCGAAGTAGCCAGCAAGCTGTTTTCCTTTTTTTGCCTGAAGAAATCCAATTTTTCTGCTACTCGCTCTGTTTCTTTACCTCTCTTCTTCTATTTTTCTTTTTTCTAAACTTGCTGGTCTTGCTATTTTTTGCATTCGTTGTCTGTTATAAATACAATTACAAGGGACGTGTTAATGGAAACGGTCCTGTATTGAGCATCCAATTGCAATTTAGTCAAGTAGAAATTCGCACCTTCCACAAGTTCTATAGAGTGCGTACAACTTACGAGATCCTGTCATATAAAATAGTATGAAAGGCTTAATTTTTTTTTTTTTTTTTTGAAATTCACAAAAAATATATGGAAGGGGCTTGAATAAAAGATAAAAAATATATCCGATTGATAATTTTTTAATGCATACATTAAAATCAATTTGGAAATTATGATTTTGTCAATGATTTAACATAAAATATAATACATTTACCCTGACAATACAATGTAGGAGATAAAAAATTTTATTAAAAATTTTATATAATTAAGAATCTTCATAAACATTAAATGAGATTTTTAATTTTTAATTACGTGAAATGGAGAAAAAAAATTTATAAGATTATTGATAAATATAATTTTCGAACTTTAAGACTTTGAAACAATTTTTAATTTTAAAACAAAAATACAAATTACTTTTCATATTTTTATGAAATATATGATATATTAAATACCTAAACTGATAATATAGGTTGTCAAGAATGAAATTATAAAATGAAATGATCGAAATTTGATCGGAGATAAAGTTGCATATTACAACTGATCGTCGTTAAAGGCAAATTTCAATAAAATTTCTTGAAAGTAGCATTAAAATTCTCTATATATGAAAATTATCGCTCAATGTGTACGTTGCAATAAAAATTAAAACATTTTCTTTTTTTTTGTCTTTGTTTGTTGACTTAAAGTAACACAAAGTGCTTAAGGAAGATTCAATTTCAGGTGAATTTTCATCGTTAAATAATTTACATATGTATATATGTATTTATATATTGTAATTAAATATGGAAACATGTAATATATTTATAACTGAGTACATAATGTAAATCAATTAATAGGTTGCAATTCTTGTCTTACATATAAAGTGAATAGTTGGACATATTATGCGACAGATTTTATTGAAATTTTCAGTAATTCAAAAAAAAATTATTAATACATAGGAGAATAGCAAGCGCTTAATAAAGGAAAAATTCACTTTATTTAATGGAGGTGATGTTATAAGAAGGAACAAATTAAAGTTCGTCATCTTGATTACCAATAAGATATTTAAGAAAAATTGCCCATTCTAAAAGAGACGAGAGTATGAAAAATGTATTGATTTAACTTGTAATTCGTAATAATTTTTGAAATTATGTTCTATAATGTTCTGGCCATATAAGAATCTCTCACACTATCCCCCTCACCCTCGTTTCTACTCTCCCACTTTACTCTGTTTGCAAGTCTGTTTGTTTGTCTATCCATATCCTCTATCTATCTCTCTCACTATCTATCTCTCTATCTCTCACTATCTCTATCTATCTCTGTATCTCTCTCTCTATCTCTCTCTCTCTCTCTCTCTCTCTCTCTCTCACTCGCTCTCACTCGCTCTCACTCTCACAGACTGCCCCGCTCCTCGTAGTACGGGACTCTTTCTTACGTAGCGAGTGGGATCGTCGTCGTCCGTAGCCGGCGTATATTAAACTCGCGGAGAAGTAAGAACAAAGGTAAACTTCGACTTAAGCCGAGGCTCGTGAAGCTTCTCGGCAGTGCTGACTGACGCTAAGTAAGCGAAACCCCGCAACCGAGCGAAGGAAGAGAGAAAGTAGCGCTGCCACTGTCGAGAACGAGACAAGTTTACCAAGTTTTAAGTAGCTGCGCGCGCGATACTTCCTCTCATAGTGAAATACCGACGCTGGGGAGCAGAAGCGAAAACAAACTTAAGTCTGCGTACGCGTGTCTCGAGCATCACCCGTTGTGCGTGATGAAACCTGTAGCTGGAGGAAAGCTCGAGGCGCCAGTTCCTTAAATCCTTCGATAAGGCGGCGATAATTGATTTGGGAAAGCGTCGAGTGTGCGAGGGATTTTCTGGTGTAGTTCGATTGTCCTTCGATAATCCAGCGCTAACTACTATCTTTGGCTCGCGTGACTCTCGGATAAATATGCCAGTTAATGGCGAGCGAAATGAAAAAGCGGGGCACGTCGTTTACAAAACTCTTATAGCCCAGCTGAACTTTCACTGTTTTCGAGAAACTTCATAATGCCAGATAGAGGATTATTATTAACTTTCAAATCATTATTCAGTTAAACAAACTTAATACCTGCTGCAGACATTATTAACTAGAGAATGAAAATAAGTGCTTTGAGTAACAATACTCCCAATCAAATTAACTATCATTCTCAACATAAATTCTGTTTTAATCGCTTTATCCTTTTCTTATTTAATTTCTTCGATATTAGACCAAGTATTTAGAGTTTAATTTAATTATTCAGTAATTTATTAGAATAATTAATTCGTAATAATACGATTATTGAAAATGTTCTAGTAATGTAATGGGACAAAAAGGACTAATGTCCTATACCAAAAATGTCTCGATCCACTTTGGCGTTTTGCCTTAATCGATCGTAAGTATTCACGGGAGCTTCAATATTCAATAGGACGCAATTGAACGCGTTCAAAATAATGTTTTATCCCACCTGTCCGAGGATATTTGTACAGCATAGAAGGAGATTTGCACTGCCTGCTAATATTATAAGAAGCGAATCATCAAATTTAAATGATGGAATTCTATGAAACACGATGAGCAAGAAATTGATCAACATAAAGCACGTGATGTAATGTATCGCAGCCATTCTCCTTCTTACCTCTCACTTACTCCCCTTTGTCTCTCTGCTATCTCTCGCATTCGCGAAATTAACTATTCTATTTTATAGGCTAAATATGCATTTCAATTGAATATCGGCAAGAATTGTCT
This sequence comes from Ceratosolen solmsi marchali, assembly GCF_000503995.2. Lineage (NCBI taxonomy): Eukaryota > Metazoa > Arthropoda > Insecta > Hymenoptera > Agaonidae > Ceratosolen > Ceratosolen solmsi. The sequence goes on from NW_011948438.1 coordinate 692,511, forward strand.
CGATATATTTGTCGTGCGTCTCTAGTTTGTCACTTGCCTTAAGATTGATTATTAGGCCTCCACGATTTTGACATTGACTGTAATCTCTCCGTTTTGCTCATCGCCTCCCCCACCCGACCACCAACCACATCCACCCCCCATCGCCCGCATCCCCCGTTCTATCCCCAATCAACGATATTGCCACTTGAATCAAGCCAAGTCTTGCCGAGGTGCCGATTTCGAATTTAACGTAGAGAAGCTCGTTCCTCTTCTTCCGCTCAAAGCTCCTACTTTCACTCAAATCACACACGCGCGCACACACACAAAACTTTCTCATGGTGCACGTGTCACTGACTAGAATTTGCCGACAACTTAAGCTGGTTACAATTTTGACATTCAGGGTTTCATTATAAGATAGTTCACGAGCTTCTATAATATCAAATTAAAATATTTGAAATTCGCAATTATGTTTGCATTATATATAAATATTTTTCTAAAAATTTATTGTATTATAGGGCAGACAAGTGAATTATTTAGAATGGCAGCGGCAAAAAAAAAAAAAAAAATATCACAAATATCGGCTTACATATTTTTTTCAACATAATTTCATTAATTTAATAAAAGTTTTAATATATAAATTTAATGCAATACATCTGTCAAAATACAAAATTGCAAATACTTGATTAAACGCTAATAATCATAGTGATAATACCAGATTAAAAGATATGATGAAAAATCCTTTATAATTTGATAAGCACAAACAAAAATAAGATTTATAAAAATAAATGTCGTAAATATTAAATAATAGAAAGTTAATCTACTGAAATATCAATTAGAATTTAACTTTCGATGTAACTCAGCTATTTAGCTATACAGCACAATGATTATTTATAAAGAAAAATATCGTTTCATTATAAATGTTTGCTTTTAGCTTTTTATTTAGGTATCGACTTTTTAATGAAAAAAACACAAAAAAAAAACAAAAAAAAAAAAAAACAAAAAAAATACTAATAAAATAAAACGTTTGTAAAGCATGAATTAATACTTTTAATTAGGATTCTATGGCAATTAAAAAACATTTATAACAGATCATAAATTTTACAAGTTCGACGCATTTGAATAGAATGAAGCTTTTGGAATATTCATCGACTTTGGTATATATTTTTTTGTTTTTTTTTTTGTTTTTTTTTGTTTTTTTTTTGTTTTTATTAGAAAATTCAAGACTTGCATGCGAAACTAACTAGTTGAATGTAGCGTTTCTCAAAGTTGAACGAAAATCAAATTTGTTGCGAAGCGAACGAGTTAAAAGTTAAACTTACTTATCGAACATGTAGAAAGCTAATAGAAATAAAATACATGCATGTACATAATCGGAAAAGGATTCAAAGACATCCAACTTATGATTAAATTTCTTCGAGGGTCAATTCCTTATTGTAATTAATATGCTTCATTAGACGCAGTTTTTCCACTGGAAATAATGAATTTTATTATATTTCATCTCAAAAGCAAATTTATAAACATTTCACAATATTTCATCCAACTGAATATGAGCAAATCTCGGGCACCCATTAAGTCTATAGTCGACTAAATATTGAAAATAATTATTTTATATAAAAATTAGATAAATATATGAGCTTTATGATAATGAGTTTGCTATGAGAATCTCTTATGAAATTAGGAATTTTATATCGATTCAAACTTCTATGGTAACATGTATGTTTGGCCCCATTCTTAAATAATGGACAGGGATGTTGATACCGATGCCATTATTTATAATATGTCGTACGCGAATATATTAATTTAAAATCAAGCACAAATAGAAAGAAAAATAAATACTGAAATTGTTCTGGAAGTTTATTCATCGTTAAATTCACAGCAATTAATATATCGAGAATAATGGACAATAACGTTAAGAACAACATTAAGAATGCAAACGGCCATGCCCATAAGAAGTCGAATATGAACATAGAAGATTGGAGCACATGGCTGCCAACAAAAGAAAAGATGATGTATATGAGGTTGAGCAGACACCAAGAAGATCCGTATGCTTACCGTAGGAAGGACATAAGCTCGTTGACCCAATTTTCCTTGTTATCGTCAAGCAGATTGCAGTACACAGTATACAGCTACTCTCTCTCTCTCTCTCTCTCTCTCTCTCTCTCTCTCTTCGACTCTATCCTTCTCAGACTCACTGGTAGCAGCTTAACTCGGGAATACCTAGAGAATCTACCGTTAAATTAAGTAATCCTCCTGGTTTGGGATGTGGTCATCTTTCTACCTTATTACGGTTCCCACATCTTCCCTGAATATTAACGTTGAAGCATTAAGTGTCTATCTATTAATTGTTTCTAGCCACTTTAACGTTCATTCATACTTTTTGTCACTGCTAACAAATCATGAAAATTTTGATGTCGAAGAAAACAAAGCCTCGGACGAATGAGATAAGGAACAATGAAGACAAATAGTCAAATAAGAAAGATCAAGTAAATTTGTAAAAAGGAGAATAAAATAATAATTTTTTGATCCCTTATATATTATCTCAAGAATTTCGTTTTTTTTCTTTTTTCTTTTACGAAGTTCTTTATATACTTTTGAATTAATTCTATAACAATTTTGATAAATAAAAATCTGTTCATATGACTTGTGAACATAAATAAAAATATGTTCAAGGAATTACGTGAAAGATTAGAAAATATTTTTTAATATCATATTCCATATTCTTTTCTAATGAATTTTTTTTAATAAGAAAGACGTTTATATTCAATTTTTCATCTTTCGCTTAATGCCCATTTCCAAGTAATTTTATATGTAAAATTTTTTTATAAATCCATTTTAATTGCTCATAAATTATTATCAATAACTTATTTTTATTACTTTAAGCTGATCTACGATTATTAAAATACCTCACTCTCGATTAACTTTAAAAATCAAAATTGAATTTCTAACAATAAACAATATTACCTGAAATATAAAATAATGAATGCAAAATCTACATCGGTAGATTTGATTTAATTTTTACGAAATAAAGTACAACGGAATAAGTTTGTACCTTTTTATAAATGTAAATTTCATAAATTTCACTACGTTAATGTACACACAGAGATAGTCTATGGAAGTTTTTAAAAGAAAGCATTATATTTACATCAATTTCTTTGTAAATTAAATAACCAGTAAAAGAATAACTTTTGTACAAATAAAGATAGTTGCAGCAAAGACTAGTAAATTATTTTTTTTTTTTTTTTTTTTTGTAATAACAAAACTACAATATTAGTTTATCAAAATATAAAAAATACTTATTAAGCAAATGGAAGGGAACTTAATGAACTGTTATAAACTAAAAGAACACGCGTTACGAGATTATCATAATACATTGTAGTGGCTCATTTGCATTCTATATTAGCTCGATTCATTCTAGTGTGAGTAAGATTATTAATCTGGCGATATTTTTTACAATAAAAATAGACATAACGTCTTTGTTGAGAAGAGTATATGAAAAGTATATTGAATGAATTTTAAGATAATTTTGCATATTTGATGTGTCGTGAGGAATGAAGGAGTCGAGTATTTTGATTGCTTTACTTTTTGTTTTGTTTTTGTTTTTATACAATCAGACAAGCCCTTTATCAAATAGAGGATACTCGTTGAGTCATTACGATAAGTTATATGAAATATTTCATTATTTCATGATAAAAGTGAATAATATGAAAAGCCAAATATTTCTTCATTGGTAAAATTTTTTTGATAAAGTATACAATCTTGTCTCTCGGTACAATTTATTTATTTATTAAGTAGACAATTATACATAGATTATTATTGGATTAAACATCCAACTATTATTTTAAAAATAATTAATTTTTTAATTACAGAAATTTCAAATTCTTATTTAAATTAATTTCCAATATAGTTCGTTCGTCTAATAGTTGTGTAAAATCACAAGACAATGGTTATTTTAGGTTTTACAAGCGAAATGTAAAATAATGAAGACACTAGGAGTATCTAAATTCGCGTTTTCCTTTGCGTATTGGATAGAAGAGTGGGAGAATGGAGAGGGAATAAAGTACAGAGTGTTAGTGAATCTTTTCAGCTATTTGCATCTCGCCTCTGGCGTTGTCTTTATCCCTCCATTTTATATTCTACACAAATCGGGATTTTTGGCGGAGTTACTCAAAGTCCTGCTCTATTTTTTTTTTATTGTCCATAGCTAAGCTTCAGTTTTGTGACTATCAGTGTTGGCTCAGCTCTTAAGAACTTATCGATGTGCAGTTATATGAGTTTTATATGAGTCTATACTCTGTTAAACCTATACTATTTTTGCTTTTATAATTGCACATTGAAGATATAATAAATAATTGTGTATTTATTTTCGAGTCAATAGCATAATTCGTAATTAAATATATATTGTACATTTATTTGCATTTTGTATTTGCATATTTCAATGTTGTATATTTAATCTATATATGGTCGGTCTATTCAATATATAAATATATATGCATTTGTATTGGTTAGGCAGGTTGAATTAATATCCTCATTACAAATTGCATTCTCAGTAAAAAAAAAAAAAATATAATACGAAGAAAATATTAGCGACTATTAGTTGTAGAATGATAAAAATAATGGATCAAATATTTTCAATAAATTTATAAATATGTAAATGTAATACAAATTAAAAATTTTATATGTAAATTTAATTTCATAAATAAATTTCATAAATATTGAAATATCTAAGTCATATACATAAAAATGAATAAAATTTGAATTAGTGATATATATATATATATATATATATATATATATATATATGTATGTATATACTCCCGAATGAGACTTGAATACCAAAGCTGAAGAATTTGTACCCAATTTTCATATAACGACGTTTTAACTAACGGAAAATTTTTTATTTGTTTATTTATTTATTTTTTCCCATAAACCTTAAATAATAAGTTAATAATTTCCCACCTGGACTTCATTCATATCTTTTAATATTATGTGAAATATATAATAATAAAGAAATAAGACAAGTCTAAAGATTTAGACTAAGTTGTACTGTAACTAATTATATTGTTTAATTAATATTATTATTAAATTGTTATTATTTTTATATGAAAACTATTTTATGAATATCCAATCTAACTCACTTTACTACGTGCATTGTGTTCTCAAATAATATTCTATATGCTCTCTGTCTTTATCTACATACAGTTACGTACAAGTAAGATTTACGTGAAATTGCAACCGACTATTGCAGTATGAAGTCAATGCGATGAATATAAGTATTTTCTTTAGTATGAAGGAAAAATATTGAAAAAATTCATATTCGCCATTAATATGCGGTTTACATTCCGAACAATCAACTATTTTTTAAAATAATATTTAATGTACATATCTGACTTTTTATGTAGATTGTAGATACTATAACTTGTATTTGTATAAAGATAATATGTAATGTTTCACTCAACAAGGATTTAGGTTAAAAATATTAAAATTAAGCAAAAATTAAAACGATATATATTGAAAAAAATTTTGGAATATAGAATAGTATTAGAAGTAGTAGTAACATGAATGTTAATTTAAAATATATTTTTGAATAAAAAAGAAAAAAGAACCTTTGAGGTAACAGAAAAATATTTCAGCTTGATTCTATTTCACAGTCAATGTACAAGAATACTTTCACATAAGTAGTACTCTAAATAATTCGAAAAATCCATCAAGGCAAATAAATTTATTTATAAATATTTTCATACGTATACGTAGGTATTCGAGTCGAAATGTATCTATATTATGTTTATAGATATATTATAGATATAGATATATTACATATACTCTACACTACTGTGTATACATATATATATATATATATATATATATATATATATAGTAGTAAAGAAGGTAGAAAAGAAGGTAGAAAAGATTTGAAAATGCGACAAAAGAGCTTGGTAGCACTGCCAAGTTTCGACATTCAACGAGCTCGGCAATGGTGTTTTGCATTGTCAGCACTACAGAAACCATTATTCACAAGTAGAGTCGAATGGTGGGCGAAGGGATCAAGAGCCTTTTCGCCCGTCGGGCAATTAATTCGAGCATTTCGCGGGGCGTCGAAAGCACTCGGGCTGCATTTCATCCTTGACTGCGTCAACGAGAAAAATACGTCGTTTTGATGTGCGATATATGACTGTAGTAAAGGAAGAAAAATATTTTTTTTACTTCAAAGGTTCTTCAAAGAATAGAACTAACGATATAATGGCCTGTCTATTATATTTAGGCACATGTCGTGATAGTCCATAAGGATTTTCAATATTGATACTTCATTATATAAACATCTTTTTCATTATTAATAAATGGAAACAATAAAGAAAGAACTTTTTAAGTAGCATTTTTATCATCAAATATAGTACAATGATAGTGGTTGCTTTTTTTCTTCTTTTTTTTTTACTTTTTATCAATTTCAGGAATTAGGATGCAAAATATTTTATTGTTTTCTCAATATTTATGATGAAATTATTAAATATCAAATATTGGAAATTCGTATTCATATTATACCTCTGAAATTATTCCCATATAATTGGATATCTACTAACATACCAACTTCATATCTCTTTAGTATTCTATAGTATTGATCAACTGTTAATTTACCAACTATATATACATACATATATATATATATATATATATATATATATAGCTTTCATCATTTGTGTCTTATATGTCTCTTACTTTTAATATTCATGAAAATATTTAAATAAATTTAAAAATATCTACAAAGCCAGAAGATACTCAATGTTAATTTTTTATCTAATATATTTATCAGTGTAAAGTTTATTAGTTTGATATTAAATTATGACTAATAATTGAACTATGACATAGATATATTTCGTGAGGAAATGCAGACTAGTAATACATATTCGTAAACATAATTAAAATTTAATGAAATGCTCTTTAAATTATTAAACGAAATATTACAAATATTATAAGAAAATATAAATTAATGGTAAGACGAAATATAACACAAAATATACAAATAATTTAAACGGAATATGAATTTTAATTGGATATTTATAAAGCATTTAAATACTATGTAATATTTTCAAAAAATTTTAATTACCATACAATTTATTACGACAACTGATTGTAAAATGTTAAAATTTTGAATTTTTGTCATTCTATTATATTTCTAATATATGCAATTGAAAATTAATATTTCTCTATAGTTAGAGTGCCTTTTGTTTCAACTAATTTTATATATAAAATCTATTATTATTAATCGTTATTTTCATTATCTTATTATGTAATTCTAATACAACTGCCTTTAGATATTCTATGTTTCAAATAATTTACTAATATCGATTTATTATTCTAATCCATATAAAATTTACAAATATATATGAGTTGTTTACTTCTAAGATAAATTCCAAGTACATTGATCAATATTTACTTATGTTATATTATAGCTTGATTTTAGTTTATATATAATTTATAAATAATTATATTGATACACACACAAATATTATTATACTACGTATTTATGCTTTAAAATAAAATACTTTACTTTATTATTAATACAAATATATATAAATTTACATCAATAATGAAGCAAACATTTTTTAACTATTCCATGATTAAATTTTAAACAGTTTACTTATTTATCATTTGTTTAATAATATTGAAATAATTGATATGAAATCAAAATTTCATATTCTAATTAGATATCCAAGGTAGCGAGAAGTTTTTTAAAAGTATTTTTTTTTTATACTTTTTTTTATATTTTTTTCGTACATTCATATACATTTGAGTAGTAGCAGATTATTTAAACTAAAAATTTTTAATCTGAATATCGAGGCGTTTTATTATTATCAAATTATAAATAACTCCGGTAGAAATATCACGATTTTTTTTCAATACGGATATTGCTTTTAGTTGTAATAATATTTTCATTTTCAATTAAAAAAAAATTCAATCAAAGGAATGGTAATATTTGCTCGCAAATATATTCTTTTTAACTAAACTTCTGCAACACAATATGCTTCGCTTAATTACACCTACACTCTATGAGAATATAATTATATTTTAACGAAATTTTTAAATTAATAGTACAATCTTCCCCCGAATACCGTGTCAGCTAGAATCACGTCCCAGTGTAACATATCAGTAACATATAATTGAAGATTATCTTTATCATTAATGCTCGTTTAAAGCAATATTATTAAATATAAATAGCGATGCGCAGGTTTAAATAACAAACCTGAATACAACCTCGAGCACGTCTATTGGTATTGTCCAGAACGGATTCATTACCACATGAATACTGATAGTACATCTCTGTATTGCATATCAATTGTTTTATATTTTAACTTTACTACTATCTGATTCCTTGTTTGTTCAAGCTTACAAATCGGTAACACATGTGCGAAATAAATGCATTGTATATTACATTGAATATTTAATTTCGTTTAATTGAGATGATGAGAAAATAGCTTTAGGGTCATTGAAATTCGTATGCACGATTGAAGTACGACGTCCATGTGCAAACATTTAAATTGAACGTTTGTCGATTATATTATTGATAGTAATGTTGGAATTTAAGACTTCCAACGTAACAGAAATTCAATATTATTTGGGGGATCGTCAAGAGATATTTTGTTAAAAATAATCAGAACATAAAGGGCTTGGAACGTTATATGTTCACGTATGTTATCAATTTACATGCTTGTTAATGCAGTTTTATTTAGCAAAACTACTTTTAATTAGTACTTAAATGAATCAATTTTGTAATTGCAATATCATTATTATCAAAAGTTATATTAAACGGCATACAATCATAATGAGTGCAATAAATAAAATATGTTATGGTTGGAAGGGAATAATAAATCGCTTAATATATCGATAAAATTGTTTATGAAAGGATGCGTGTGTGATATTTTCAAGTTTTCTTATGTATTTGTCGCGAATTTTCACGATCGGTATATTATCCACTTATATATCTAGCTTTTATCTAAAATTATTGAATGTTATATAAAAATTCTGGCACAATAATTCGAGTTAAGAGGGCATAAAAAGAAAAATTGATATCTATAATATCCTTCATGTATAAAAATCGAAAAAGATATAAAATGTGATAAATATTTTTGATTACTTACTCTCTTCATCTTTCTCTCGTATTCTTTTCTTTATTTTTTTCATCTTCTTTTTTTCTTTTTTTTTTTTTTTAAATACAAGATTCTAGACTAGAAGTATTTTTACACAACGTATATTTACACAAATATAGCAACAATAAATATCGAAATACATACATTTTACAAAAGTCTTCATCGTGTGCCCTTCATCATCATCATCATCATCATCAATCTGCCCTTATTCGAACAAGCAATAAAACTTTTGTGCACAATTGTTCATTTCCACGTCAGTAAAATAAACTTCCGTTTTTTTTTTTTATTTTGACTTTTAAGGTATAGAAGCTCGTTATTGAATATTGTTACAGGAATTGATTATTTATCAATGAAGATGATTTAAGCATATCGTAGCTTAAAATTTTATTATACAAATGATTGGAAATATGAGGGTAAAAGTTAAACATTAATCATCAAGCTAAAGAATAATGAAACGATGAATTTATTTTTGTGCAATAATCTATAGATTATTTAATAATATTATAACAATTAATGTGAATTAAAATATTCAATATGAGTAAAATCTAAGAATAATTTATATAATTATTACAAATAATATATAATAGGTAATATTTCTCTATTAATATTCAATTTTATTGACCGCCAATATGAATTTGCAATATTGTAATGTTAGAATGTTAACACAATAATATGCGAATTGATGGTAATTTTATTTTTATGTTTATTATCAAATGCAATCGTTAACAGCATTATTTATTGAGTTTATTATTAAGTAATATAAGTTGATTAAATCAAAATTATGATGGAAAATGGTAGTGAAGTATGAGTATTTAATCATAATTAGAATATTAGCAATAATTCCAGTAATAATCGATCAATGCCTATTATTAATTTCAATAATTTCTTTAATTACGTAAATTTTTGTGATTTTTCAAACAATTTGCAATCATACTCGTTGCTGGAAATTCAACGCACGCGCGCGCGCGCGCACACACACACGCGCGCACACACACACACACACACGCACACGCACACGCACACACAGACAATAATCTTCCTATTTATTCGAAATTAATTATTAATTTTCTCAATGTAAATAGTGATAATAATATTCTTTATCTTTAAGCAGTGACACGTTTATGTTTGATTCAACAAATCACTATAAGATGCACTCTTTATAAAACTATTCATTCAAAAACATTATTAGATTAATTAAAATTTATTGTACGACAATATGACACAGCATATCTTTGCTTTTGTCATATATTTTTTAGAATAACTCAAGATTGTTGTACAGCTACTGACAACATTCCCCTAATGCATTAATGTTGTTCTGCAAAAGCTTCGAGAGTGGACATGTATTATCAATGCTTGGTCGTGTTGTTTTGGTTGTAATACATTGAAGGAGTAAAATATGATGGATAATAATAGATTTAAGAGAAGTTGAATGAGAATAAATATTATCAACTGACAAAGCAATTTGAAGTTTCATATTAACTTGATAATTTCATTCTAAATTAGTCAGAAATTTTACATTATCATCATCATCGTCATTAATATATATTCATAGCCGTTAGCATAAACCTTATCGTCGCCATTATTATCATTATTATTCTAGAACTTTTAATGTTGTTTAAAATCAACAACGAAATAATAGATTTGAAATTTAAAAATAAATCCTTTTCAACATACTTTTATTAATAATTATTCAATATTCTGTTAAGAATTGTAACAATATCATATATATATATATATATATATATATATATATATATATATTTATTACATATTTATAATTATATAAAATCTTTATATTATGTAATATTAATTAGAGTAATTAGCTCATTAGATATAGCGAATAAGTTTTATTTCATTTGAAATAGTGATTAATTAATTTAATGTAATGTACATTTAAAATTTTTACATTTTAATTAATTTTCATAGAAATTCCCTGATCTTACTAAAAGCAATTATCAATTATACTTGATTCCTTAGTTAAATTGGAATGAAAATTCGAATCCTTTGCGTATGTATAAATGAGCTGATAGAAATGAGAGAAAAGAAATTGAAGATCACGTACAGGTCACAATCTATCTAAACACAATCTACTTTGCCATTACCGTGTGGTACACAACTATTATTGGTTTTCCATTAAGAGTGACGCGGTTGTGCACCGCATCTCCATGCAGTATAATTTCCTTCGAATTAAGAATATCAGCAAATGTGCCCACGCATGCGGAATCAGCCAATACAACTTTTTAATCAAATGAGTTACCAGGATAAAGAAATTAACCTAAAGACCTTCAAACGTCTTCTTAATCATCTCTCATTAAATTTACATCAAACTGTCATGCATCTGTCTCATTTCATTCTCTTTCATCAAGCCTTGAATTTATATATATACAGTCCTGTGACGTCAGTTTTCAAATTGACACACTTAGTTCTTATAAAATATTTGTGCAAAATTATATATTAGTAGTTAAGGCTTAATGATAATCATTAGGGACAATCACTTATTATCTGTACATTGGATATCGATGATACATAAAATAATACTTATTACCTAACTGTGGTATATTAATAGTTGTATACTAAAGATTATCGAATAATTTTTGTAGTAAAAGTCCAAGAATAATTTGTATTACTATTTCTTATGCACTTTTCTCCTACATAACTTTATTATCATACAATTAACCTATTAAATACGAATTATTGCGTGAGATCGCTTTTACATTAAGACTTAATTCATGAATATAAAAAGTATTGACTGTACAATAATGAAAATTACCCGGTTTGCAAGATATTGCTGAAAATTTTTTAAATATTTTCCAATTGAAAATGTGAGAACGAATCAAGAATATTCGAGGCCATAAATAATCTATTTGAAGAAAAAAACGACCATACAAATGTTCTCGAGTATTCTTAAAATAACCGGGAAGTTATTGAATGAAATGATTTTAATGAAAAGAGTAGTTCATAGCAGAGGGAAAGTTAATCTTCATTCGAACGAATGGAAAAATATAGTTTAAATTTTAAAGGCAACTGTCCTATGAGCAGATAAAGTCAAATAATATAAATCCGTTGAAAGGATAAATTTTAGTACATCAGACAACTGTCAAGCACTTCAAGCTGAGCTATTCACATTATTTTCGTATCTGCCTCGTTTCTTGTCATCCCTCTATCTACCCATCTCTTTCCACTCGCTCACTTACTCGTTCTTTCCTTCTCCTTCTTTCGAGCGTTATGTAGATGTAGAGTACGTGCATATACATTGCCCAAGGCGGAGATGATGTATTGAATTAGCTAAGTCGTCGGAATCTTGTTTCACGTCTTTCTTGCAGCTTTCTCAAGAAATTGGTTTATTGCGTTTCATGTACACGACTAAGTGACGCAGATTTGTTATTTTTCTTTGGTTGCTCTTCTAAGCCGAATATTTATACATTAACCACGATAAGAATAAATGAAAGTTTTCATTGAATTACAAAATACATTTAATTCTATTCAATTATAGTTAAATAGATTGAATATTTAATTTGCGATTTTAAAATAGAAACTAAGGATGTTCTGTGATTTTTTTCAAATAACACAAGATAATGTATATATATATATATATATATATCGAAGATATTTGATTATAATTTTTCAAGTTTCTTATTTTCATAGTTCACTTCAATTTGTATTTTGTTACGCTTTAAGCGATAGTTTCAAAGTAATAATACCATTAGAAAATAAAGGCAAATCATTCTAAATTCTAACGAGAATATAACAATTTTCCGTACTTTTCAGTACTTTTTTTTCATAATACTTTTACTATAAATTTTATTAAACACATTTCTTTTCATTATTACATCAATTTAATTTAATTTCTAAATTTGAATTATTTTCCCATAAATTTTAATTCATTTGTACTTTCGAGCATTACGAGAAGAAAATTTTTGCCGTCATAATAGCGTTATATTAATAATTTTTTATTATATCTGCCTAATAATTAGGTATTAATTAATAATTTGACTAGAAACGCTACACTTCGTGTTAAATATTCAAAATAAAAATCAATTTTTTGTATACGTGTTTATTGAAATTAGTTATTTGTTTGTTTTTTTTTTTATTTTATGCAACATTGTTTCTTTCTTATTTAAATCTCTTCACCGAAAGATTATCGGACAAAACCAACATAGGAGAATAATAATTAGTCAGATAATATAAACCGAAGGTAAGGCGCTTAGCCTTTCGAGCTTTGATGGATTGGGTGTTTAAGATTAATCGATCGATTTCTATGAGCACATGTGAATTATAGACTCTGATAAACTTAGAAAGTTTCTAGTTGCAAAATACTTAAATAAAATAAGAATAAATTGTTTCACAACAAAGACTTTGTTATAATTCGATAAGCATTATTGATTTCCTAATGCCATCACAAGGCACATCGGAAAATGTATAAAAATACAACTGATCTTACGAGAACGTATGAAACAATGAAATAGAATAATTATTATTTTTCTGTCACGCAACTAACCAGATTCGTAATATATATATATATATATATATATATATATATATATAAATATTGGAATAATAAAATAATAATAAATTTATATGTTTGCCAAAATTATATAAATCACTTTATAATAAACAATTCTAGTATATGTGCTTATGTGTTTTATGTATGTCCTAATATATCCTATGTATGATTTTTGATTAATTATTCGTTATTCTATTTAGTAATAATATCATAGAAAGTAGATTTTTTCATTGTATATTACGAGAGCAACGCCTGTTTGCAAATACTACATACGAAGGCTTTACAATTGATAAAATTTTACATTGAAATAATCGACGATCGACAAATCTATTATTTCAATTACCTTAATACTATTTCAATTCGGATTCGGATATATGAAATAAAATTTTTTAAATATTTTTATTGTTAATATTTGGAAGTCTATTTCGAAGTAAATTTTACGTAATATTTTAGATGCGCTTGTATCATGATAGATTATACTAGAAATATATTCTATAGCATTTCTCTATTCTATAGAGAAATTAGCTAATTATGAATTTTTATAGAGTATTACATTTCATGTAAATGTGACGTTGACATATTAGATTAAACATGTTAGGAAGATAACATAAAATGTGACTAGTATGGGAAATTGTACTGTGTATGTAAATCTAATTTTATGATAATTTCAACTAAATTGAATTTTTATATTTATATCAATATGTTCGATAGGCATAAACATTGATTATAAAACATCTTGTAATAATTTTATTATTGAATTATATAATCACGCATAAGAACACATATGCATCTATAAGGACTAAGGAGAAACCATAAATAAATGTTACAATTCATCGTGCATGCATCTTGCACTTTGAGTGTTAACGGCCAACTGCGAGGCAATGATACTTTGCAAAAGGTCCTTGTTCATTATCTCGTTTATTCGAGGTCGTGCCGATTAAAATTATTACGTAACGTCCAAAGATTTGTTATCTGGCGATAAAGTCGTCGTTACACGTACATCGCAATGATATAAGATATAAGAGATATAAGATATAGGCAGAAGGTCATAGTCAAAAGAAATAATTTCTGAAAAATAAGAAAGTAGAATCTTTTAATTATCGCCTTTTAATTACTTATATATCTGCTATTGATCCGATGCTTTGATCTATGTTTAATTTCCTTCGATGATATTATCGTTTGACAATCAATTATCCATTGAAAAATTAAAATAAATAATGAAAACATTGGCTTTACTTGTTATAAATTTGCATATCTCATGCAATAGGCTAATATTACAGTATTTTTCACATTTTTATCCCTGCAATGATCTGCCATGTCTTTATGTTATATAATTTTCCCTCTACTTATAATAATCCTCATTTCGATTATTCAGGTTAGTTTTGTTTATTCTTTATGATAATGAATAAGTTTCAATTTATTAGATTATAATTATTTCATAAATTAAGTGCATTAAATTTATCATAGACTGAAAATATGTGGGAGAAAATTTATTATACTTAATTTGATTGAATCCCAATACTGATTTTTCGATTAAATTTAATGGCCACTACACATTAAAGTATAACAATAAAGCGTAATTTATAAGCCAAACTAAGTAGAATATATCGCTCAAATTTAAGTGAAAATAGTTTGAAATAACACTTAAAGATTCGATCGAATTATTTAATTCTTATAATGAATGAATTTACGAAGTAATTTACGGTATGTTAGTGTTACATAGAAAATTTAGCTACAAAATTTAATAATTTATCGATTTAAAATATATTGTATTTTAACAAGAGTTTTACTTGAAGAGCAATTTACTGCCTTGAAATAAAGGGTATTTTAAGAATTAGCATTCATTGATCTATTATTTCTATAAAATTAATACCAGCGATATATTACACTATACTTTTCCTCTAAAGTATGCTCATATAAAAAAGGCATATAATGTTATTGTTGGCATCGAATCGAGAGCGGAATATATTTTTCATTTTCGGCTTCCTACTATCCACGTCTCACCATCCTCGTTTTTATTTTGTCTTTTCGTTCGCGAGCCATTCGAATCCAATCAGTGAACGCTAGTTTGTGGTCGCGCCCAATATTATTCGTATGTCTTCGAGCGCTTAGCCCACGCAACGGCCAATGTGCATTAATTATCAATCTTTTTCTCTCTTGTTTCGTTTTTAATTATTCGACGACGGAAATGATACCGCACCGGTAACAAAATAGATATAGTTATAAGAAGAATGGATTTTGCGTGTGAGAGAAATGGGATTGTGAGTTAGAATAGGAAGGTTAAAGGAAAAATAGGCTATAGGGTAATGGATAGATAGATATTTTTCATAAAATATCGAAAATTAGCAATATAAGAGTTACATGGTAATATTTTAATTAACATTAATACTAGCGATACAAAGAAAGTATTATGTTTTTTTTTTTATGGATTAAAGGAAATCGATAATAAAGCTGTAAAGCAAATATTACTTTCTATATTATTTACATAACGTATATTAAAATTAATGTCTACTTCCACATCGAGTTTACGAGAAATGTTAAGCTTTTATATTTTCGTTAACATTAAATAACAAACGAATAAGCTCTTTAATATAATTATATAAATTATATATAAAGCTCATACAATTGTTTATATAATTTTAATCATACCAATTTTAAAAATCGTAAAATTGTACGTTCGAATATTAATGCGTAGAAGCATAGATTCATACAACTATAAATATATGTAACCTACATACATATGCACGCATACAGATGTGTGTGTGTATATATATATATATATATATATATATATATACGTCGGAAAACTATAAATAAGGATAGTTATATTACTTTTTGAATTTCTACGAATTAGGAGTATAGTCTTTAAACAAATAAAAGATAGTACCAAATGTAGAAAAAAAGTTGAATACAGACAAATGGTTAGATAGGTGGTTAAACATGGTGGTTGTGCAGTTTCACTAGTGAAGTGAGATTGCCTATTACAAAACATCGACATTAATCATAGATTACTTTTTCTAATATAACTCAATGAAAGATAATTCATATTCTGATCTTTGAAATGAATTTTCTTGATGAAATTATAAGTAGGGATAAATAAAAATCGTGATAAGTTTGTCAAGGAATGATCGTATACAATTCAAATTCTGAACGCGATTGGAATTATGACTTAGAAAATGAAATAATCAAGGAATATAATATAAAGAAATTGCTTTTTGTTAAGTAATTGTAAAATATGAGTAATAACAAATTTATTGCATTATTAACATTAATGTAAAAAAAAAGGAAAATTTTAGCATCGGCTATAATTAATTGTATAGGTTAAACAAAAGCACAATTTCTTGAATTATATATCGATACAATGCAATTTCGTAGTTGTCAAAATATAATGACTAGCTATATATTAAAGAAAAAAAAAATTGATTTGAGAGAACAAATTTTTTCATCTCTACAGTATAAATACGACAATTGTTTTATATTATTTGACTCGAGACGTGACACTTTATGAAAGTCATATTTTTAAATAAACGTACAATGAACGTAATCATATATATATATATATATATATATATATATAAATATTTGTAGTTTTAGATGAAGGGATCGCCGAGTAATTGATTTTCTTGTATTTAGTACCATTTGGGTTGGTCGGCTGTGCACGGCGGATGGACGGTGTCGTGGAAATCAAGAAAAAACTCGCGACCGCGTCGGTCCCGTACTCACTACTTTCCCGTACTTTGCCTCATCCCTATCCACCCCTTATGCTTAACTTCTCCTCTATCATTTTTTCTATCATATTAGTTTTCAAAATGGTATTGGATTAAGAAGGTCGATATTTTAATTTAATTAAAAATCTATAAAAATTTTATAACGATAAATGACTAAATTTCGAAAGTACGCTAGAAATTTTTAATCATCCTTCTATTACGTATGTTTATTTTTTTACTAAAGAAATGTATTAATTGAGTAATGAAATGTATTATGCAAGTTTTATGTTACATTAAATGTTATCGATTTGATTGAGTACTTTTGAGCAGATTCATGATTTAAATTTTGAATTTTCAATTAGAATTTCAAACATGTCGAAAACATTTTTGAAACTGCATTTATTGAATTTATTTCAAGTATATTGAAATTCATTCCAACTATTTAAATTATTTACATTATACAATGTACCTTTGTCTTAAATTACATATATTTGAATATTTTGTACATAAAGTATTGAATAATTCTTTATATATACGTGATTGATGTAACATAGTAATATTTTTACATCAATATTATACACTTATAATGTAAATATTTAATTCTACTTTTAAGTTACTACGAAATAATATTAAATTTACTCAATAGCAGTAAGTATTTATGAGAAATAGTTATCGTTTTTCGAATTTGCTTTCAAAAGTTAAGTTTTTAAATTTATAAGAAATAATAATTTATTTAATTTGTTAAATATACTATTAATAATTATTGTTTTAAGCAATGCCGAATAGTGTATTGTAAAATTTTAAACGGTAATATCATTTATAATCAAAAATTGAATAAAACGTATAAAATTTTCTTAATTATTTCTATATGAATATTACCTTATTTAAAATTAAGGTTATATTAATAATGAAAATAATCCATTTATTAATTTATATATATATATATAGTAGTATAAGTTCGAATATATGTTTATAGGATAAAAGTATTTTATTATAACTCAAAAGTTCAATGAGATAATTAGTAAAGGAATCTAAATTTATAAAATTAAATATCTATGATAGTTTTTTTCAAATATATTTATTCAATTATAATATCAAACTCAATCTAGGAATTTTCTCTTTACATCATTTTGATTTGGCTGGTTTCCCTAATATATATATATATATATATATATATATATATATATATATATATATAGGTGTTCAAATGTTCAATATATGTGCTCAAGCTATTAGACACGGACTGAAGAAAGAGAAAGTTGTGTAAAGAAACAGAAGATGAGCTCCGGGAAATAGAGATTCATAAGGACTGAAATGAAGGAGACAGAAAGAGAGATGGAAAGAGGGGCGAGCTAAGTTTTAATTAATGTAATGGAGACTGGTGCGTGATTAGCCTTCCAACCAGCGATATCTTTCTCTTTCTCGCGTCGAACATTGCCAGGATATGAGCTTAGCTGTGCTACTAGACTAGAGAAATCCGGTAAAGCTTACCTCTTTAGATGAAAAAGGAAGAGCAAAATGATCTAAGGATGAAAACGTGATTGAGTATTGGAGCGACTTTCGATCTTATGAATTAAAATTAATGATAACAATATTTAAAGTAATCGCATTCATAAATTATTTTCCAAGAGTAGTCAACACTTTTATTCTCACTGGCATCGCTATAGAAATTTTATAGCTCATCTTTTTATTTATAAATATATGTTTCTCATTTCAAAAGATAAGGTAAAATGTTTCAACTGTACAATATTCTGATATTATTTATAAATATACTATTATTATGAAGAAAACCACTGCTTATCGTATAGTGAATGAAAGGTATTAATAATATTTTCTCTAAAATGAAATATTATGTTTTTTTTTTCTTTCTTTCTTATCAAATATATCTTTCATTTAAGCTCTTACAGAGCCTTACATAATTAATTATTACAACATATAATTTCAAATATAAAGTATTCCTTAACTACATAACGTCGAGTGTGATACATATTGGCATGATATTTGTTATTTTCAAATGCTAATACAATGTTAGAAAAATATAAATTACATTACGCTGGATTTTATATGATTAAGTTTTAATTATTTTATTTATAAAATCATCTAAAAAAGCCAATTGCAACAATTTTATTACCTCTGCAATTTTACAGTACTTTTTATGTACAATATTAAAAGCAACTTGTTGACGGATCTGTTTTAAGAAAAAATATAAATATATTATAAATATATTATTAACGTGATGTTGTTATCGAATGTCAAGCAACGACCATAAAATTAGGTTGATTTATTGAAAAACTGCGTATATAGTAAGTATGTTGTTACTTTATAGGGATGTGAAATCAGTTGCATAAATCGATGATTACATATATTATTCTCGGTTAATTAAAATAATCGGAGTAAGAATTTCTTATTAAAAATAAAAATTTTACTTTAAAATATCAACATACTTTAATCACTTTCTTTCTTATTAACTCATTTATTTTAATTAAATTATTACTTTTTTCAACTATAAATAATACAAAGTATATAATGTATACTTTTGTATAATTATTATAATAATAATAAATATAAACATGTGTATTATTATAAGTTTAAATTAATTTTATTATCTTAAACTATACGATAAAAGTTCCATCACATTTATAAAAATGTTTAATGTCAGAAAATACTTGATGTTTTTTAAAGTCTTAAGTGTGATAATTATTAAAAATTCTAAATTGTTTTCATTAATTGCGTTTACTTTTGCAATAAAAGTTATAAAATTCTTTACTTTACTTTAAATTAATTCATTTTTCTATAATATTCAGGAATTATAGTATCCAGTATTTTCAGCAAACCATAAAAGTACTTTGTTTGTTTATTAATATTTAAAAATAATTACAATGTTATTTTTACTATATAACTTTATTATTGGAAATTGCCGACAATATAAACAATTAATACACAGCTAATATAATTTATTATTTATATTGAATTAATAATTTTAAATTAAACATGTATCTATAATGAAGTTTATTGATAGTTCTTATTGGATTATATTTTATTATTTTATATTATATTATATTATATTATATTATATTCTTATCAACCCAACATGTGTGCATTTATTGGCAAACAATGTATTTTACCACATTTACATACGTATTTGCACAGTATTGAGTCGAATTCGAATTTAGCTAGTTAGCTAGAGAGAGTACATAACGTATACATATAAAGTGAATCTCATAATACGTCGTTCAGCTGATAATAAACTACACTGTATTCAGCCAGAGAGCCGTTGAATATTCTACAGAATCCCGAATAGAATTAGAAGAGAATTTATAGCTTCATATGTATGTGAAAAAAAAAATGAGTTGGAGAGGGAGAGAGAGAGAGAGAGAGAGAGAGAGAGAGAGAGAGATAGAGAAAGATAGTATAAAAGTGTAAGAGAATCCTTGGAAGATTGAGAATGAGCGAATAAGGATAAAAATGGAGAATGATGAAGGAAGAGAGTGATAGTGAAAGAAGCTAAGGAAGCACGAGTATGATAGACTAGAAGATGAAAGGAAAGAAGTGAAAAACGTAAATTATTCTTGGATTCAGGGATGCTGCTAATACCAATAAAATAATCATAAAAAGCTGCACAATAGTTACATAAAGATACATATGTTTGTATATTATTATTAATAATTGTAATTTTTCATTGTGAATTATTTTTTAATTTTTATTTCACATATAATATATAATTATTGATAATGGGCCTTTAGATACTTTTTTTTTTTTTACCGAATTTTTACATTAAATTAAGGTTCAAGATATCTAATAATATATATAATTTGAATTCCTAAATTTGTTTGTTTTGTTAGTAACTAATTAAATACAATATAAATGCGACAGAATTTAATACAGATTGTATAAATATTAATCAATTGAAGAGAAATGCATTTATTTATGTAATTAAAATATTTTAAAAGTATTTTAAATGAATTTTGAATTCCAAAATTTTACTTTATCCATACTGCTATAACGTTTACTTAGATTAACATACTTCTTTTTTCTTTTTTTTATCGTATCTTCCATTCATTTGAATTTATAGTAAATATATAAATTTCACTTCATAAAGATAGTACATAAATTTCTGTAATCAAGTATAATTATATTTAATAATTCTTTATGAAATGCTGTATGATAATCATACTTATAATTATCATTTGGCAGAGTTTATAAAAGGGAATATTTCTCAAATATTCTTTAATTCAACATATAAAAATTTTTAATATACATGTAAATTATATTAAGCTTTATTATCTGAATTTTTTCGTTCTATTTTTCGTTTTAGAAAAATTGAATAGGATGGAAGAATATTAAATAAATGAGAAATTAGGATAACGACATACCCATCGTAAATGAGGAACTTATCGCCGTCTCCTTCTATGCATTGACCCTTGTTAGATATTCGTGTTCCATTGATAGTAATTAGAGTTTTTTCGCCCGATTGAAACCAACTTCCTCTCCATTGCGCTGGAAATTCACAACCTGAGCCTGTAAATCGGTAATGCACTAAGTCATTTTTAATACCAAATTGCTATTAATATTTCTTCCACTAATTTTTAATTTTTTTTCTCCTTTTTTTTTATTAAACATATTATTTATAATTATTTATTCTTTCACATTGTCCATATTATTGTTAATTATTAATTATTTAAAATATTAATAATATTATATTATTCATTATATATAATGTATATTTATTTCAATGTAGTATTTAAAATTAATATCCATATAATTTAATGAAAAAATTGTAAATTACGTATTATTAAATGATAATTTTAATTTTAACCTTAAAATAATAAAAAATTGAAATATTGATATATAAATAAATATGTAGGAAAGTTTAAGGAACGGTAAAGCATGTGATGGATTATTGTTATTCAATTGATTATTGTTGATGGAAGTAAGCATAGTCATTGTTGAAATCATCATACTCATCATAATCATAACTTTTATTAATATTTATTGTACATAT
This sequence comes from Ceratosolen solmsi marchali, assembly GCF_000503995.2. Classification (NCBI taxonomy): domain Eukaryota; kingdom Metazoa; phylum Arthropoda; class Insecta; order Hymenoptera; family Agaonidae; genus Ceratosolen; species Ceratosolen solmsi. The sequence continues at coordinate 714,843 of NW_011948438.1, forward strand.
TTAACAATATATATTAGCTTATCAATAGAACATTATAATTATTTTTAAATACTGTCAATTAGTAAATGCACGAAGAGTATAATGGAAATTTCGACATTATATGTCGTTATTTAGATTTTTCAATATTTTTAACTTGTTTTATGTTGAAAAAAATAAAATCATACATTCATCTGCTCTATTTCTCATTCGTTTGGTATGAGGTATGGTACGTGAATTCCTATAGCAGTATGTCAGATTTTTATTCAATTATATACTTTTCATCATAATATAAAATAAACTTTAATCAAATTTAATTAAATTTTTTTAATTTAAAATTTATAATTTCCATAATTCTAAAAATATTTCTTTTAAATTATATTACTTCATTTAAATAGTATTACTTTCTTTTAATGCGCACATATAACTATTACAGATAATAATATTATGAGGTTGTAAACGACCTCACTAAATCGAGTAAAACCTCTATAATACTAAATTAATCTACCTGGTAATTCATAGGAATGGTATACCAAAGTCAAATTACATAATGGTGATAAGCATTAATATTGCCTTTGTATTAGCAACTTAATGATGTTGGACCATCATCAGGCCTCTATTTATGCTATTTTGTTCCGAAAAGTTCATATAATTTTTTAAGAGTTTTCTTTAAAAAAAAAAAAAAAATTGATTTAACTATTAGGCTATGTGATTATACTTTGTGTCTGTAAATTTCCGTAAAAATAAAAGTATGTATAAATGTAAGTTGATAGGGTTTGTGGAAAACGGATATTTTGTAGTAAGCAGATTATGTTTGGTAAGCTTTTTTCGACAAAATTAATATCATACATTTTTATCTTCCGAGCTTACATATAGTTTTTTCCAGAATAACATTTCAAAAAGAAGCTATATTTCCTCTATGTTTATGTTTTTCAATTAAGGAATAATATATATATATATATATATATATATATATATATATTTATATAGAAAATGTTTAAAAAATATTTTCTCACGAATATGAAAAAAATTTTTGGAAAAATTTGAATCGGTAGGTTTTGCCATATTAATGAAAAATGCAATAGATCGTCGTATTAGATACTCGAACAGTTATACAGTAAAAATAAAGTAAAAATCCTTTTAAGAAGAAGTAATTGTAGACAAATTTTGTTATAACTAAAAAAAAAATTTAAAAATTATCCATAAATTAATGTATGTACATACATTACATTCCATACATGGACGTACATAATCAACTGTACGTGTAAAAAAAAAGTATAATGAGTTAACTTCAATATGATTTCATATGCTTTCTTTTAAATACGATATGAAAATTAATAAATATTAGCTATGTTTTAGTGAGGCTGAATTCTTAAAATTATAATTGACGAATGAAATTTATACGCTAATAAACTATACAGGTTAAAATTATTAACCAACTGCTATTTGTATTATATTATTTATAAGTATTAATAAAGTAAATTTTAATTTTGAATAAAGTATAATTTTTATCATTAAGTTTTTTACTTCTATGATTAAAATTTCGTTTGAAAATGCTCATAACTTTAACAACGGCTAAAAGTTCATATTGGAGGTAATGGCATGTAGATGCTCGAATGACTGTTTAAATGAAAAAATAAAATGGCTACAATTAATAAGTGATCTTTTAACGACTGGAGGTTCTTGAACTTGAGATAGTAACATAAAAATGACAGGGGAGAAATAAAGAAGGAAGCGATAGATGGAAAAAAATATTAGATAGAGTAGGAGAGTACGGTTAAGGTAACAAGGGAGCGGCCTGAAGCGGAAGAAACCAAGAAACTTTGTTCTTATGGCCTTTCTAAGTTTCCAGAGGAAAAGAATGAAGTAAAAAGAAAAGAAAAAGAAAAAAAATAAGAGAGACCTTCGCCTTCGTCGGTAGCTGCAACTTGGCTTCGGTATCAGAACAAAAATAAGGCAAGTCTACCTTTCATAAAAGTAGACGCTATATTTTTACACAAGTAGACCTTCACTTTTCATAAGAAGTGATTGATTCGTTTAGAAATTAAGAAAGTTTTAAAAGTTTAAGAGTCAGTCATCAACAATTTTTTAATGCTTTTCGGATATTTATAAGTATGTGTTAAAAAATTTACAACAACATCGCAAATATTTATCATGCATTTACAATTGAATTTATAACTGAGGAGAAATTTCGAATTGTTATATAAATAATTAAATTCTAGCCTCGATATATAATTATATTATACATCATCTTATATAAATATTTATTTCAAATCTAGCTGCACTCATAAGCCATAATATAAATACGAAAAATCTCATCGATTCGATCAAATTCAATTCCTAGAATTAGAATTGCGTTAAAAAAATCAAGAAATCAAAATATAAATTAACAATGAATTTAACACTTGCAAATATTACTTTATTACGTGAGTATTTAAACCAATGGAATAAATAACATTTACGTCGATTTGTACCGTATGTTATCATTGTGCTGTTATGTGTGAATGTGTGCGTTAGTGTGTGGAAACACGCGCTCATATATATATAGACTTATGAAGGCATAAATCATTGCAAATATAATTCAATAGAATATTGGCTTATGCTTTATGATTTTATAAAATGAATTCATAAAAAGATCTGAATATTTTTATGCAATAATATTTGGAAAATCAATGCCTGAAAGATGGAAAATTCACGGAACGCGGATTCTTAAAATTATTTTAGTCTATCGGCATTTTATATATTTCCGTTCAATGAAAATCGCCGAGTAAACAGTCCAGACTTGTCAATGCTCTGAACCATAAAAATTCAAGCAAACGCAGAATCCATTTGTTTTCCGTTTCAGATGCGAAAATAATGTCATGCAATTGGCAGTGGCACGAGCAACTTTACACATGTACACGTAAAATACTTACCAGGGAAATTTAAAAACAAAACTTTACGTCTATTATATATTCATAATTTACATTACGATTACATTTAACTACATTTAAGTACTATTTCATTTTTATAATACAAAATTATATAAAATTAGATAATGCTATTAAATCATGCGGTATTTTATAGTTCTTTTATATCTTATTGATTGTAGTTGTCATTTTATAATTTAGTAATTTGAATCTTTCATTTGTATCGATAAAATCTGCAAATAAACAATTATATTTGCTTTCCTTCTTATTTAACTTCTTCTCCCTAAACTTTACTGATTCCTTTTCCTTAATTCGTTCAATGACTACAAATATTTTCGTATTTTCTTTGGAATTTTAAAATGTTTAATATTCGATCAATACGCTATTAACTAAGCTTGTGTAATAGAATTGCAATACATTAAATTGATGTGTCTTTATAACCAACGGTTCTGTCATAAAATTAGGAAGAATGATATTTAAGATGGTAAAATAAAAACAATAAAGTTTAAAGACATTATAAAGATTGAGCGAAAGAGGCTTTGAGAGGGTTCGAAGGTGGCTGAGTGAAAATGAGAACGAAAAAGATAGTAATAATGAGAGTGAGAGAGTAAGACGCGGGGAAAAATTGAGCTTGTAAGAAAGAGGGGCGAGGGGGAGATAAATGATGAATTTATTTAATTTTACACAGTTTCTAATAATGTAATTTTTAATAAAGTATTTATGTAAATATTGCATCCGGCATATATACACACACACACACACATGTATATATATATATATATATATATATATATATATATATATATATGTTATAGGTGATTACTCCTTGAGTAAAAATCTACTGCACAAGTCATTATAATAATACGGATGATGCAATGTGATTGAAGAACATTTACGAATGAAAAAAAAAAAAAAAAAAAAAAAAAAAAAAAAAATCTCGTTCAATTTCGTATGTAAAAATTTTTGTTTTGTCCTAATAACATTATACATGTAATCAAATTTAACACTATAATTATAAATTTACTATAAAGATATATTAAGTATTTAAGAGGGATTGTGTTAAACCCTCTAGTCGAACAGAAATATGTATCATCAAAATTAAAAGTATTGAAGATTGATGGATTAAAATTTAGTATGAATAGTAAAGTGATGAAAATAAAAAAGAAAAAACTCGGTTATATGAAAATTGTTCAAAGTATGAAAAAACGCGCGATACCGATATTGGCAGGTGATTTTATTTTAATGATTTGTCTTTTCTTATCGAGGTTTAGCCTATTATGGGAGCATCAATATTGATGATTGTGAAAACGTTTATGGAAATGAAGTGATATTTCGTGCAATTCACTGTATATCGTAAATATGTTTTTTTTTTTGTTGAAATGTTATTGAATCGGCGATATATGTACGAATGGAGATTTGATAATAAAATTGATTCATCATCGCAAATATGTATTATAATTGTAGCTGGAATTATATTTGCCTATTGTATAAAATGTTGTAACTACTAATGATTTGTGAGAGTGCGAAGCTTACAAGAAAAGAAAACCAACAATAATATTCTTAGCGGTATTATTATTTATTTGATAAAAAGTATAATGTGTGTGAAATTTATAATAGAATCAATCGACTTGGATTTGTGCGTGTTTTCACATAATAAAATACGCAGTCCACTAAAAGCAAAAATTTGTATTTCAACTTTTCCTAGATCAAAGCACACGCAATGCAATATATGCTGTGGCTAGCGGTAAAGACGATTGTTTGGATCACGTAGTTACTCTAAAAATCTCTCGATCTAAAATATAAATTGTATTATTTAAGGAGTGTATGAGGCATAAAACGATGTATTAAAGATGACAGATGAGCCGTATATCTCTGGTAGTCCGTAATCTAAAACGTTCGATAAGTTGACGAACGTGACGAAACACTTTAAGTCGACTATATTTCGCAAATAATAGTTCGACTTGACAAAACTCATGATTATTTCGCTACATTTCCTAATCCTAATTGGGACTGAATGATTTATTTTAAATTTATGCATGCGATCACCAACGTCGTCGCGTTTTCACAATTTTGTGTGGCAGCAGCTGACTTGATAGGTGAATATCCCAATAATCGGTACACCAAGAGAACAGAAATTAATACTCAAGTCTTTATTTTGTCATGTAAAAATAATTTTCGATTTTTTTATAGGATATGATAATTAATCAACTCTTTGTTTTTCGGAATTTCTATAGATTTCTGTAAAAGGAATTACTTTTGGTTAACCTACTAATAAATTTTATCATTAAATGTTTCGTTCAATTATGTGGCTGAATTTTATTGTAATAATTTGTAAGTTGATTTTTTTTTTTTTTTATAAAATACTTCATCTCGCACAGTTAAATTATGATTTATTCATAGTATCTAAAGGCTCTAAATATATGATAGAAAGTAGAGTGTATTCAGATAATTTCACAGAGGATTGATTACAAAGTACTCGAGAGCAAACATGTTAAGTATAACGAACTACAATAAAAAAATAAGAATCCAAATTAACACTTTTGCGCTATGTATGTATGTGTGTGTGTGTGTGTATATATATATATATATATATATATATATATATATATATTGTAATATATCAAGATAGGATAAAGCCGTAAGTTCCAAGGAGGCTGTAAGGCACTCTATTTAAACACTGAGTAATCTGACATCTAGAATTGTGAGACATGTAAGAGTTCTCATTAGATTATAATCATATAAGATAATAAATTTGCTTTCGGTAGTATAAAGTGAAATTGTCAAATTGTCAAATTTACAAGACGTGTCGTACGTGATTATTTATTATTAATTTTTCTTTTCTTTTTTTTTTTTCTCAATAAAATAAATGTTATCTTATGTTTATTCATTGCTTCTTACGGTGGTCCGAGGCCATCTTCCTTGTTCCTTAGCAGACACGAAAATTATCTAGCTCTGTCTCTGCTACGTCTCGTTCCAGATGTCATTGCATAAATGGATCTTTTAAGGTCGATGGGTACCAAATAAAAATTCGATATTGAAATAAGGAATGAAATGTAATTATTTTTGCAGAGACCAATGTTTGGGAACGATAATCAGGAACAAAATAAAGTGTACTGGATCAATGAATTGTACAATATTTACGAAATTTAATAATATTTAATACATTGATGATATAATGATAATATATGAACAAAAATAACGTCATTTATGGACAAGATATTGTAAGTATTACATAATATGAAATTCACAATTTTTATGTGGCGATAAAAAATAAATAAAAATGTAAATGGAAGTTCTGAAGTAGATGTCACCGATAAGAAGGTACCGTGGCAAATGTGTTCGATTATTTTTAAGATCGTCGTTTGTTTCCAACTCTGATGCTCCAAGCGTATGCGAATATGCGTTTCAGATGTTTTTCTGAGAATACATTTTGGCAAACGGTCAATATGATTTTTCATTTCTTTCACGTTATGGTATGTCGGCGAATTGACATTGTAAGAAAGCTAATAGTTCATCGTATGTATTCGCACGTATATTTATTTATTAATTTGTAAATTAATTAAATGTTCATCGCGAAGACTAGATTTAGACTTACTGAAAAGCACTTTATGTAATATAAGTTACTTTCTATGTACACGATATCTTCTTAGTTACGTTTATTAATCCACACGCACACACACACACACACACACACACACAAAACGGATTTAATATGTACGGTATTACGAAATTATAACTATTATTCGTTACACTGTGTAAAATGAATAAAATATTTTTATCGGCAAATTTTAAATTATTTGCAACATAATGAAAACAAATGCCTGTTATCTCTCTGTATGGTATGATATAAAAATTAAATTGAAAAGCATTTCATTTCATAAATAATCTGATAAAATTCTTAAATAGTAAAAACTTCTCACTGATAAATTCCTAATCAGCAAGAAGAAATAGGAGTCCCTTTTCAGAATAGTCTACGGGTTTGGTTAGATCTAAAATCGATCTGAAGCAGTTATCTGTGAGGTGGATTTGAGATAATAAGCTATCCAGCTAAGACTATAAAATCTCCTCCGACTTGCAGTAAAGTTTAAAATCATGGAAAAGTCGTTTATTTTGAATTTATTTTGAAATTTGAAATTTTAAACATGAAATATAAAGTAAAAATACAACGCCCATAATTAAATTCAAGAACGACAAAAAATGCCCATTAACTTGAAGGTCAATAATACATTTTCACTTAATACTTAATAGTTAATAATATCATATCTTACACTGAATGATGAAAATTTCTTGTAAATTTAATAGCGAACCTATAAAATAAAGCACTGATTAGATAATAAATATTTTATAAAACTCTATTGACACTGTCGTTGGATAATCATTAGCTGACGACATATTCAAGCGATTCAATTACTTTGATTGATACAAGTGGCTATCCTAGTCACAACTTTGTAACCCTAAGCGTTTTAATGGACGTTCTATATGCTTTTAGTCTAATTATAGTCCGCGTATCATCAATATCTGATGAAAATGATAAATAGCCGTCAATGTTTAGGAGGCTGATTATTTATTTATACCAAAGCAGTTAATTATCGTGACGGCTATTTTTGAAATTGACTCTTACCTTAGTATTACTTGATTGTATAATATTATTCCATATTATGTCTGATTAATATAATTCTATATCATTGTAGGAGTGAGAAGTTTGAGTGCAAATCTAACTAAAACTAAATCCGGATCCACTGTAATTTTATTTACATAAAACATTGACCGAGCAATTTTGTTAGCATTTTTATATTTACTAAAATCTCCTCTGTTTATTTTACTCTTTGCAGTCATTCTCGTTAAAACGTACTGATATTTCAAACAAAGTATCCTGCGTGGATGATAACCACTGCATAGACTGGGGTGCGATGAACGGTGGGCTTTTTCAGGTCAGCCTGAATTTTATCGTTAAAATTAAATCTGATTGTTGTAATTCTTTATTTCAACTCCATTCAATATAATTAAAATCATTTAATATATTAAAAGTTTTATGAAAAAAATGAGAAACGCGTTTACATAAATATCCCAAAAATATTTCATTTATCCGTTTGTTGACAAACGTAACGATATGGCCTATCAAAATTTCTACATTTTACTACAGAGTCTATTAATTTAAGTTTATTAATTTATTTTTAAGAATATTACCGAAGACGATCTTTTTTATGTTTATTATTCTCATAAGGGCCAAAGTAATTTCATACGTTCGTCTAAAATTTCAATCACTGCTTAGCATTTCATTTTTAATAGTCGAATCTTCATCTTTGCATTTAATCAGCGGTGTTTGTGCATTAATACGTATAAATAATGTAAAAGGGATATTAGTCAAGGGAAATTAGTCTGTCAATGTATTATAAATTCTAAATTCTAAATTTACATAAAGATTGAGCAAGTAACAGTATTATTTCCTCGCGATAAGGATGAAGTGAATCAGCCGTCGCAGTCATATTATTTTTAATATGAATGGAATTGCAATGAGAGCATATATGTATAATTTAGAATCATGAAAAAGTAGTTTCATCCTATTGATGTAAAGCGAGCAAGAAAATTTAGTGGAAATTGGAGTTGGGTCAAAAAGTAAAGTTATCGCGCCGAGTTCTAGCGCCATGTAGTATGACGAAAGAAGCGTCACGCTGGGCGCGCATGGCGATATATAATTACTAATTAATTACTTCGAGGTAGTTTCGAACTGACGAAAAAGGGAATGAAAGAGAGTAGCAGGAAACTAGCTTCACGACAGACTTTCACGGGGAAAAAAAAAAGGAAAAGGGGCCGAGCAAGTGTTAGAGGAGGGCAATGATCTTCTTTTCTTCCATTTTAACGGCTTTCACAGTTCAGGCACAGTGAAAAGTTTTCTTATTGAGTTTCGCCTCTTAAAGAAGCGTTACGTTACTTTTAATAAAAATTAATATAAATTTTTTTACATCCAATATATAATAATTTTGTTCTTAACTTTTGTATGACGAAATGTATTTATAAACAATAAGTTTGCAATGTAATGTTTCTTAGAAAGCTTATTGCTTCGGTATGTTCTAACGTTTATCAGAGATATGAAAATAAAATTTCCAATATTCCGAACTTGTGATGTACGGGCATTGCGCATAGAATAAATCAAATTAAATATATTTAATTTAGGAAAAAACTTTTACATAACTACGACCGTACGTTGCTTTTATAATTCACGTTGTCTTATCAGCTTATAGCCGAGCATAATGTTAAATAAATATTTTTGAACAAGTTTAATAAAAAATATAAGTTTTCGCCGCAGTTTTATTTCTTACATGTGATTAATCTAAATATTCATTATAAAATTCATTGTAAAATGTTCCTTCTTGCACGCTTACTACTATTGTTTTAGTTATATGTTCTTCGAACTTCATTAGTGCTTGGTTTTTATTAACCTAATTAGGCTTTATCTACACTTCTTTTTTGTATTCCGAAACAAACTATCTTCAATCTTAATTTCTTAGTGTTTTCCTGAACTTTATCCACTACTTAATTATAAATAAACTACTAAATCGTTCTTGAAAAAGATTCTCTGCCTTAAGTGGGCAAAAAATCTTAAATGGTATTTTAAATATTAACGGTAAGAGTTTACAAATAGAAGACGGTGGCATCATTGACAAAAATAACAGCTTCATTGGATTTAGAATAATATTCCATATCAACATTTAGTTCTTCTGGTCATACGTAGAAATGCTGAAAATATGCAATTATTAAAATATTACGATATTATAGCAAGATTTTATACAATAACTACTTACATACGGTCTAATATTTTACATATTATAACATATTTTTAATAGTAATTTACTTAATATATATATATATATATATATATATTAATGTTTATATTATCCAGTCAAAGTAGAGCTAATATTTTGGAAAATCCCAGCACAAATTATAGTATCGCAATTTCATAGTAATTCATAATTATAATATTAAACATATATCATTTATATACATATACATATACAGTTTTCTTGTTGTTGTGGTTGTTGTTATTGTTATTGTTGTTGTTGTTGTTGTTGTTGTTGTTGTTGTTGTTGTTGCTGTTGTTGTTGTACTAATCAGTTGAAATCGTCAATTTTTGTCTATAATAAAGTTGATAAAATTTTTTATTAATTCATATAATAATAATATTTATAACCGCAATAAAAGTTGAAATATTCGTAGAAGAAAATGTAAAACTGAGATGATGAAGAAGCGCAATGCAGGTAGGAAAAGAAAAGAATAGAAATTCATGGGCAATGTATGCATGTTTTCAGTGGTAAACGGATAAGAGATCAGGTACACCAACATTAAAAAGGAAATGCGAGTCCAAGTGGTATCAGGTGCGAATACATATTGCAATGTGCATATTGTACATATAAGTGTATCTGTAAATATTTAGAAATATAAAATGTGAAATTTCTGAACAGAGAGTGAGAAAAGCGAATAAACGCATCATACATATTGTATGAAAATGCTTTACTTAATATAATTTTATATATGCCGCGATATAGAATATTTTTGTATTAGTTAATTAAATAATAAGTACTATTATTTCCATCAATAGCTTGTCTGTATTTCTTAATGAAGTCACTGAACAGACATTACACATTTAATATTAAATATCCTTCAAATAATGTATTATCTTCTTAAAATAGTTTTTATAATTTTACTCAGTTGCTCAGTCTTAGTATATCGAAATATATTTAAATATTTGAAGATACTTTTGAATATTCAATTTATAAATACAAAAATTATCTACATATGGACAAAGTCCATTATTTTTAACGTATGAAATAAAATATTATACGTGTAAGCATGTTTTAACAACATGAATTTCAATAATATAAATAAATATTCAATGACACAGAAATATATAATTAAATTAATTGAATAATGATCTTTACAATATTATATACATTTGTTTAACAGATCCAATTGTTTATCAGATATACACAGGCAGTTTCATACATTTATTTTTAGGCAGCCTATGAAAAGATTCAATTTGATATTTTAACATAATATATTTATACTCGATTTAACACAACATATATTATATGTTAATTCATGAGTGGTTTAATTATCAATATTAAATTCTAAGATACTTATTTCGGAAAAATCCATTTGTTATACAATTAAGAAATGTTGGTTTGTAATAATCTTATTAATTTATGGTTTATATATTTTAAAATTCTTAACAAATATTACTTCCCTATAATACTTTTCACTCTATATTCAAACTATTCTAACCCTCACAGTTATTTTCTATATATATATATATATATATATATATATATTTTGTTTCTGTTGTAATTGCACAATTGAATGCTGATGAATCTGAATATTACATATTAATGAAAACATTTCAAAAAAAAAAAAAAAAATCATTAAAATGTTCTTTTGATACGCGTAAAAGCACATAGCAATTTTCATATTAATATGAAATTAAGTTTGCATAAAAATTAAAAGACTATCAGTTAAATACAACTGCATTTTGCTTTTATATTTTTAAACAGTAGATATTTACATGCAAAAGATAGCAAAACATTTCATTCGACACATAATTTTCAATTACAATCATCTATCAATGATGAATGATAAATATGTTGAACAATTTAATATAAGTATGATGGAGTGTCGTTGTCCTCTGTCTTTTTCAATTCCTTCATACTACACACCTGCTGTGTCTATCTGTGCTTCACTCTATAGATTTCTTCCAAGCTTTATGGTTTTCAAACAACTTTCAGTCGTAGTATTTCTTTATTGTATTTTAGCAAAGTTGTATACGTCGTATGCAATAATAAGTAATATTGGCCTTTTTAATGATATAAACAATAGTGCATTTTTATTTATAACAAAAATATTAACTTTTAATCCATATATTGTAAAAGGAGTAATTGTAAAATTCAAACAAACTGTAATCTAAGACATTAAATTTTTATATTTTAAATTGAATTTTAAAGGGAGAACAGAATTAAAAAATCTTTGTTGTACTTATTTATATTAAAGATATATAATTGTAAACTCTTTTTTATATATTATTAATTGAAGATTGTGTAAGAAATTTATCCAAATATAAATATAAACATAATATGGAAAAAGACAATTATTTAAAAATATGGGTTTTTCATTTTAGTTGAATTTCATCTCCTCTATTTAAATTTTGATTCATACAAACATTACCAATAGATTACAATAATTTTTAATGTGCGTTTTTTTGTATTCTTTTTTTTTCCATTGAATTTAATCTAATTCAAGTTGTCCTTATTAATATGTAAAGTACAGTCTGTATGAAATATGAAAAATTCAACCAAATGAAATGAAGATTTAAATTATAAACATAGAAGCTATCTAACATTTCATATATATATAAATAACATAAAAATAACATAAACAATTCTTACTAAATATGCCTCTTGATTTTTACATTTAACATTAAAATTTGTATTTGAATTTAAAAAAGGAATTTTTAACGCAGTTCACAAAGATAATGATATTCTTTACGTAGAAAAACTCCGTTATTGATATTTTCTTATCGATATTTTACCAAACGTTTACCCAACTAGATGCCAGAAATTGTAATTTAAAATATAAATGCTTAGTTGTTATAAGCATTATTAAAATTATGTATTATTTCTAGGTTATTGAATAAGCCACTTATTAATTATTTTCAATCGTATAAAATAATTTCAATTAACAAAGATATTTTAAATTGCAATAAATTTATTACACTTTATTTCATAAATCTGAGTAAGTTAAGTAACAATTACTTAATTACAATTAAATTAAATATTCGTTTTTAATTAAAATATTTATTTTTAAATGCTATCAAGCTTGAGTAATTGAAAAATCATTTTTATGGTTTTACAAAAGATTTAGCTGGTAAGGAATATTTCACAAAAATATGTTTATGTTATATATATTTTCGAAATCACACATTATCAATTTAGTGTTTAAGGTTGATTATAACAGACATCAAGTAAAAGCGTTATAAAGAAAAAAATAATTTTTCATCGATAATACGCGAATTTGTCCTATTATTTCAATCAAAATTCATGTAATATATATATTTAATACGTAATAATATCAATTCATAACAAAAAAAATTATAACGATAATAAGATTGTCAAAAATATCTAAATTTGTTATTTCTTGAAATACATTTTCTTACCTAACATTTTCCTATTATAACAATTAGTAAACTCGATATAATTAATTACTCAATTGCATTGTAAATGTCGTTAAAATGGCTAATTGTTAATTTTCAATGAACAACAACAATGATTAAAAGTAGGCACATAGTAACTATTGTTAGCGATATTCCGTTATAGCTACTGAATATAATAAGCAAGCAGGTGATATTCTTATTTATTAAATAAAATAAACTATTCGTGTTCTAATTTTGTTATATTTAATTTTTATTTTTCAAATGTTAGAAAAGTTAATTAAATCGTTTAAGCAAAATCTGTAGGCAATATGCGCTATTTAGAATCTTCTCTGCATCTGTCGACGAAAATAGAAAACGAGTCGAAAGTAACTGACGTTAATTGTCAAAAAGTGACGGAGCAAAAGAGAGCGGAAACGAAAAGAAGAAGAAGAAACAAAAAAAAAAAAAAAGGAATGGGCATAGATAAAGAGTTGTAGAAGCCAAACGATTTCATGCAGTCATTTCGCGGATGCAAACAATTTGGTTTTATCCTGAGGCTTTTTTCAGCTAAACGCCTCTCTTTACGATTAAAAATACAAAGAGAGAAATTAAATACAAAACAAAGGGAATGGAGATAGAAGATATGTAGCAAGAGGGAATATGTACGCACCAGTACACGCGTCTATTCGCTCGTTTGAAGTAATCCCGATAGCGTGGCGGCAAAGCCACGCTACTTTCGATTAAAGCTTGGCGCGTCGAAAGAGGAATTACGGCCTCGCAGAGCCAAAGAATTTTCAATTTTTGCAGGTATACACTGCTGGCAGACGGCCTGTGTATGAATTTACATCTTTTTAAGTCCTTCGATGCTGTATCTGTTATGCACGTACGTGGATAATGCAGGACTCGAGCATACGGTTTTAAAGAAGAATATATATTTAATATTCATTGAGCTTGCCTTGGAGCTTCATCCTTCAATTGCATATAACATAAAGAATTTATGTATGCGTAAAAAAAAAAAGAAGAAAAAAAAAAAAATTAAACAAAAGAAAGAAAAAAACAATGAGAAACAAGTGTTTTCATGCCAGATAAATGTATTTGATCAAATACCTTGTAAATCATTTATTTTGTAAAAATATTTAATTAGTAATTTAATCATCCTCTGCTTTTCTGTAATAATCTATTCTGTAATATTAATTCCGTCTTTTTAAACTATTATACGCACATGCAAATACGCGCATGATCACGTACGTAGCTCTATGCATATGTATAATTATAGCTTTTCATATATTATTTTTTCATTGTACTATGTACAAAATCATTTACATAATCATGTTATTTTATTTCAATTATAATTAATTAAATAATTAAATTTAGCATTGTTTTCTTTATTACATAGTACGAGTATCATCGCGCGTAATGGAAGACGATGGATAATATTGAGATGTAGCGCGATTAGTTCAATATTTTTGACAGTAATAAGGTTAAAAATAACTTCGTTATTTAATAATTCATTCGTGATAATAACATGTTTGCACAACAATTAAACGTTACATAAATATTTATTTACACATATCATTGTATATTGCGCAAAACAACTGCTTTTCAAAACATTAATTTCTTCTTAATATAAATTTTTCTTTTAAATAAAGCTTATGGAATATTTAAATATTTAAGTAAATTTTAAATGATAAAATATATAATTTATATTTTTAAGCGGAAGAACGTAACGATCCCGAAAGATTCAATCTTTATTTTCAATTTTATTTCACTGGATGTAAAAATACAGAGGAATATGAGTCACGTATACGTAATTACAATATTGTTCTATCTATAGGATTAGATAAAAGTTTTTTTAATTACAAGATGCATCGAGTGAAACAAATACATTAATTAAAAAGTAGATGAGAAGAACATAAAAGGCTAGTAGAAATTCTAATTCAGTAATATCCTTTTTCAATTGAGTAATCCCTCGCCCCATTTCAAGGTGAGTAAAATGCCGAAAAGCTTGGCCCTTCGGGCATTAAATAAATATACATAGAGTAGAAAAGGGTACGAAAAATATTTCAGTTTATTTAAAAAGCGCTCTTTGGTTTACCACAACACTATTTAATTAAATGGAACGGAGGCTTTGTATCATCAAAAAAATTTTCCTTGCTGCATGGCCAAATGCAGGCTCCGTAATTTTTCTTTCTCCATTTTCTCATCCGATGGTTCTCTTTTAGGAAATAAAGAAGCGTCCGTTGGTCAAAGAGAAATGATGGTAGAAAGAACGTAATAAAAAATATTTAATAAACAGAAGAAACATGATTATGATTATTTTTCTTTTATTTTTTATTTTGACGAGTTTTATTATTAAATAATTAAATTGTTGCATTATAAATCTGCACGATACATCTTAATTGCACATATAATCACTAACTATCGTTTTAATTAAAAAAAAAAAAAAACAAGAAAAATTTAAAGTCTCACAAATTACAAGTAAATTACTAAAGAATAACGATATAAATCCACGTTTTTTTTTCTTTTCTTTTATCTATTTAATGAATAATATAGTTTTATAATTTTATTAGGTCTAATAATCCAAACTTATTAAATATTATGATATTTCGTTGAAGCATGTTAAGTGTAAACTTGTTGCTTTTTAGAAGAAATGCTCGACACACTCCGGACTTTTCATTATTTTATACAACTTCCTGTTTTCGAGGAAAGGATTAAGGATTAATTTTATTGTAGTAAACATTTAATAACTATTTAAATACCAGGGATTTTGACGCGAAGAAAGGAAATAGGATAGGCGAGGCTTTTCTTGGCTTTTGTATTAAGCTTTGTGACGGTGATTGTAGGTAGTGATCCGAGTGCAGATATTCCAAAAAAAAAAAAAAAAAAAAAAAAAAAAAAAAAACGAGAGTTCGAATAAGCGCGCTCGGTCGATGGTTGATGGTTATCGATCGATCACCGTATCATCGTACGGGAAATGGCGGCTCACCACTTATATTAGTCACGATGCAGTGAATACACGCGCACTCCTGACGATTTTCGTTACGCTTTCACTTACGACATTCGATCGTTAGAGCATTGGTTTATCACCTTCCAGTGACCTCTGTAGTAGTACAAATTCCCGACAAGCAGGGCAGTCGCATTTCTCAGGTGAGAAATGCTCGAGATTGCGGTTCATCTCGCGCCAAGTTGATTTCATCCTTATAGCTGTAGTGGTGATATTTGCATGCGAGATTGGCCAAAGTCAGAGCAGAAAAGCAATGATAATGCGTGGAATTATCATAGAAATTGCAACAATGCACATCCTTATAAAAAAATCCCCCTTGTATCTTCTTTTACCGAATCGGCAAACTCTAATATCCTTATTAAAGAACAAAGTCTTTTTCGAGAAGGGACATTATATTGCGTAATTATTAATCACCAGATTCCTTGACTGTCCTTCTTAACGGGTCCCGTGATCGGAACTTGAGCCACCTTGATTGAGACAGCGAAGGAGACTTTTGAGAGCGAAGAGGCCCAATCTTTCGCATCGAGCGAATAAAAAAATATCACTATAATATGAAAGTTCTAGTAGTATGTGCACTAGTAGTAATAATAGTAACATGAGATCGGGCAAACATAGCAGTCCGACTCACGATTGTTTCACCATTTAATCTCGGTAATGATGACAACTTCACTTGTAGTTTCAATATTTGGAAACTATCATGGCTAGCAAAATTTTTTTCCATCTATTACATCATTGACAAGATAAATATCGATAACCGATGATTTCTATATAAAATTCAGCATTGTATTGTGAATTGTTCTAATATAGTGGAATAATATTTAATCGATCCTTACAATAATACGCAAAACTAACTTGTTGACGCTATTGTTGAAAAAGTGAAGTTATAAGGATGGCATCACTGCGCCGATCGATAATGAATAATTTTTTGGGACAAATTTCACTTCGTTTATTTACAAATTCGCAAACTATTCTCTTTAATGATAAAACCTAAATTCAATTATTTAATTATGTATGGTTCATGTGATATTTTATAAATTTTATCAGAATTATGATAATAGTCAATATATTACTTGATAATATGAAATTGAATGTAAAAAGCTAATAGTAATTATAATAATAGATAAGCAATAATCTGAAAGTTTGTTCAGTTTAAGATGAAAATTTTGCTAAAATTGCTGTAAATACAAACTAATCAGACTGATTTTTATTTTCACAGCTCGTCCATTTTAATCCAACTGTGCGTCAATCCCCCCTTACGTTTTTCTACTTGTTAGTCCCCGTTTTTCATTCTTTTTCTTTAAACTTTTTTTTATCCCTTTCGATCCTTTTCTCTGATCATGCTCGAGTCTTAAAGTAGTACGCGCTAGCACTTTCCACTTTAGCTTCCGCACGAAAACCCATTCGTTCCAACGGAAATTAAATACAGAAGCAATGTTGCGCAGTTCCAATGTTGATGCAATACACGAGAATGAAGAGGGATGAAGAGCGAGAGAGAAGTTAGATATTGAATAGGGAAAAAAGTGTTAGAAAAACGAGACAGAGAGAGAGAGAGAGAGAGAGAGAGAGAGAGTGTAGGTAGAGTTGGAGCAAAAGTAGTTGAGAGCTTGAGTGGATAGGATATACTTCCAAGAAAAAGAAATAGAGAGAGAGAGAGAGAGAGAGAGAGCCAAAAACATAAAATGAATGAAGAAAAAAAGCCATATCTACCTACTTGTTGAGGTTAACTTAGAATTTAGTAGAAATAGTATATTCCTTTTAAGATATTCACAGCTGAATGTGCTTAGACTTAAACTCTATCGGAAAGCTAATTCTTTTTGGAAAATCGATTTGGTAAATTATATATTATGCTTTTAGATTCTGCATTCATCGTACTATTTAGCAGAAGCGTATATATTGCTTATTTGTGTAAATTTCTACGTAAACAATTCTTTTCTTACCACGTATATTGAATAAAATATTAAACTTTTGTAATAGAATGGTTAAAGACGATAATCTTAAAAATTATTTATCTTTAATTAATGATTAAAATTATTTTTTGTACAATTATAAATATCCATATTTGAAATATGTTTTGAAATTGATTTATTATCTCATTATTGTCGTATTATTTTACTTTAAAGAGCTCATGTATAATATAATGATATTTTTAATTATTATATAAGCTATGACAAAAATCAATAAGACTTATCCCATTAACGTTTTAACGGTTTATAATATATGTATATATAAATATGAAACTATAATAACCAAATGTATTTCAATATGAAATTATATTAATATAGAAACGTATATAAGAATATATATATATATATATATATATATATATATATATGAAAAAATATGAAAAAAAATATGAAAACTGAGCCAATGAAAAATTGAGAAGAGAATTAAGTCAAATTTTATGCAAAAAAAAAAAAAAAAAAAAAAAAAACCAAAAAGAAAGAGAAAATAGTAAAAAGAGTGCAGGCACGAATGATAAAGTTAGCGCAAGAAGGAAAAGATTGGGACTGACTAGCTAGCTGTAGACGATGGGAAAATCCAATGATATTGAAAACACGGTCACACGTGTTAACGGATCATATATATCCTTTCTGGTTTTTATCACCTATTTTTACTTGCTCTCTTTCACTATCTCCGATCTATTCTCTGCTGTTCACCTTTCTTCGCGTACATTTTTTCAACTGGTACTCGCTTATTTCTAGTCTGCGCACAGTGAATATACGTAACTAAAAGGTCAACGACGGAATGGAAAACTTTCTTACGTCAAACTTCAATACAGCCTAGGAGTTGTATAAACTAGAGCGTGACTTCCATATAGTGGAAATGCAAAGAAAAGATGATAAGTAAGATGATAAAGGCATCCGAATATACAACGTTGGAAACAAGTGTTAAAATAAAGTAAATAAATTGTGCACGAAGGTTGTTTAAATAAATGCATGTTTTATCTCTAAATTATGGAAATTAATCGATCAGATAAACTTGTTTAAATTATATTAAACAAAAATCCTATTGACATTAATTTTCTCCTATGAATATTTATAATAGTATTATTTAATATAAAGCATAGACATTTTGCATTATAAGTGTCAATTGATATAAAAAAAATTTATTTTTCAATTGAAATTTTCATTCGTTGCTTAAAATTTGTAAATATTTATTAAGACTAATAATTTTCAACTATCGTCAAAATTCAATGTAACTCTAATCAGGAATTGTTTATAAATTTTGTATTGAATTCAATATAGAAACTATTTTATTTATTTAATATTTGAAAATAAATATGTTATCTGACGATCAAAACGACACGCAGATAAAAATAAATAAATATTAAATTACTTGTTTTTAATATTTGTTATTAATTTCAGTAAGTGTTTGGTTAAATTGTGGAGGAGAGACGTTGAGTAATCAAATATTGATGTAAATCAAGTATTGATTTAGCCATCTAGAAATTTATATAATTCAACAGATAAGAATGATATTTACGAAATTAGGTTAATTGCAATAAATTTTCTGACAGGGAAATTGCAGTATTTATGCACAAATTAATTCATTGAAATTAGTCATAGAAATTAGAAATTAGCCAGAAAAGAGGAAGAAAGGATTAGATTGAAAGGACTTAACAATTTTTATAATGTTTTCTCATATTTTAATGATATTATAACAAATATCAAAAGTAATCAATACATTTATCAACGATATGCGTTTTTATTAGCTTTTATATTAATTTTATATTATCCATTGAAGTATCATCTATTATCCTTACGTGCTTTAACATTTCAAAATACATAAAAATTTCAATTTATCGTTAGACTACTGAAATTATAGTCCAACTGCATGCATAGAAATTATATTGAAAATATAGCATTGATTAAAAGGAGGATGAAAATTCTTACAAAATTGTTTAAAATATTTTAATTGGAATGATTTTATTAAATGCATAAAATAATTATAATCTAATACTTACGAATAAGGATTAGAAACATTGTGCGTGCAATATTATATGCGAGAAACTAGATTATATTTTGAAGAATTTATTCGTATCATACGAGTATATTTATTTATAATATTTAAAAGCATTATTAGAAAGTCATTTCGATTATTTATAATTATCGAGAAAATGTGTTATTTGGTATTTTGGTAATAACTTATCGTAAGAAATAAATATGAACTTTCGAATAAATTCACCGTCTACTATTATCGATAAAATAATAATTATGTTGTATAGTTTAATATAAAATTATAATCAATAATGTTATCAAATTACTAGTAGATTTAAGTTTTATGATAAATAATGCTTTTTATCTCTGTTTCCCGTTCTATCACAAGGAATATCAGGAAATTTATCGAAAATATGAAAGAAAGAGCGTTGGAGTAAATTGCGAGTGCAATAAGTGTGACGCGCAATAACCATAATTCAACAGTTTGTTAAGCGTGTGTACGTAAGTAAGAGGTAGTGAAACAAAATCTTTGCCGAAACTTTCAAAGAATGTTTAACTTTTTATGGCTCGCTTTTATTCGCTTGTTTCCTGTCGATAACTTTCACAACGCATTTAGGCTTATCGTGCAACAAAAAATAAATGCATAACAGTCGTGACTGTATCCTGTTGTCTGTAAAATGGCGTAGGAAGCTTTGGTCATTGGCACATTGTATAAATACACGGATACCCAGGTTCATGCCAATTCACGTGGAAGATGGAAGAAAAAAAAGTGTACCAGAGGTGACAGATCCATGCTTTCCAATATTTCAAGTGAAAGATTTGACAGTTTTGATGAATCTTGGTTTGTTTTGCATGAGACAAGCACACGACACTATTCTCTTATTATTGTCTTGTAAAAATTTGAGGAAATTATATTTATAGCTGTATTATGCAATATCGCGGAGTCGATTGTGATTATTGAAGATCAAGATAATGAATTTCAAGAGTGTATAAACAAATCATGTGACCTTTTAAAATGAAGTAAGAAAGTAGAATATTTTAAGCGAATAATTTAGTTTTATTAATAATTTAATTTTATGCAAACTAGATACAATTTGGAATCTAATTAATATAATGTTTATTATACATCTTAGTGAAATATTTATATTAGCGCTCTGCCGTAAAAAAAAAGAAAAAAAAAAAAGAAAACAAACAAACAAACAAACAAACAAAAAAGATAAGAAATAAAGAAAAAAATGAATATGCAATAAGACGCATAGATTATAGAATAAAGTGCTTTTAAATATAATGAGAAAAATTCACATCGCGACATTCGTCAGGAGCAATATCAATAATGAAAAGGATGGCAAGAGAGATATAAATAGAGATGAATGGGCGTTGGGAGAATAAGTAAGTAAGGCCAGCGTGTTAAGCTGTGAAACTCCCAATATCCAGTACAATGGGATGAAGGAAGTGTGGGAGCGAGCGAGTGAGGTTAGGTGAGAACACGTTGTAAGGTTTTGCAGCAGTAGGATTCTCCTCTTCCCAAGCGATGAGCTTCCAGCATTTAATAGTTAATCAACGACTTGATGCACTACACGATGAAACTCTTCCACCGAATTGCCCCCATTATTTCCGCTAGGCCTCCGTGCGCAGCATACCTACGTAACCGGGGATCGCCTTCTTCAAGGGTTTCCTACTCATTGGCCCCTGCCCACTATTGCCTACTCACGACATATAACCTTTAACGTCAATTGTCTTATATTCGATATCGATAATTCATTTCAATTCGCTTCGCACTCCCCATCAATTGCCAACGTCATCGTATTATCATTATATTAATGCAGACGTCTCTTCCTTATCGCTTAAACGCTGCACTAACAAATCAATCAACGTGCTCTTGGGTATTTTATAATTTATTCAATCGTAGATGCAGTCACATTCGCATTTGTTAATAGTTTTAGTTATGAAATAGAGAGAGAGAGAGAGAGAGAGAGAGAGAGAGAGAGAGAGAGTGAAACTTCATTCCACTTTAAATATACATTGATATATCAAATATCAAGTTATTGTCACGTGTTATAGATTTTTGTGCCTCGAATCTTTTTAATATTCATCTTTTTAATATTCATAAACAAATGCAGCTGAAATTTATATTCGTCAAATGTAAGCAACCATTATTCAATCGAGCATTTCCAATTATTTTCATATTTATCTGCTTGTTTGTTATAAATTTTATCACGTGACAAACAAATTATCGGTCTTGTAATAATTCGAGTGGACGATCTTGGAAATTTGATAAAATTATGATAAATACAGAATGAAGTAAAGAAACATCCTAATTGTGTCGCTATTTTGTCGTTTATTTTATATTTGCAACCTATTATTGATTATGAATTTCTACTTTTATAATTTATTATTCTTCTTTTCATCTAATCATTCATATTATACTTCTAAATATGCAAAGAATGTCAAAGTCTTTATTAAATTATTAGCATTAATTATTATAAAGCACCGTTAACTTTTATCATTTAATTATAATTTTTATCTCCTAAGATTTATAGTATACGAGACAATAATTAATTTCCTGTCTAGTTTGAAATATTTTTGTGTATTGTCCTTTAACTACCGTTCTCTTTTCTTTTCTTTTCTTTTTTTTTTTTTTTTCCTTACGAGCAAATTTTAATAAATTGCATTAGGAAATTGTTATTTAATCCGCTTTACTGTCATTTTAATTTTACTTTAACGAACAATAAACACAGGTATGCGCAAAAAGTAATTTACGGCCAATATTTATTTTAGTCGTGTCATTTTTAAATATAAAATAACGTTCGCAAATAATTAACGTAACACAAATGATAAAAATCACTGCCCTATTTCCTACTATATTGACTTTGAAAATAAGAAAAGAAAATGAATAAAATTAATCGAACAATAACTTAGTGATACCTTACTACTAAGATCTTATTTAAAACACGTTCAAGTAGATAAAAAATAAAATAAAAATACGTTAATGTCGCCGGTATATATTCGCTTCGGATCGTACGACAGAATTACGAAAGTGCATACTTGCAAACGAGAAAGCATGCGAGCGAGCACAAGCACATTTCAGGCAGAATGTAATAATGGTACTTTTCACCAGCCGCCCCTTCATGTTTTATTAATAGGTGCTCATACGTTTCGCCCGGATACGTTCGAGGTCCCGATTTCCGGTGCGAGTTTATTTTCGTGTCGTAGCCTTTGATGAAAAGGAAACAGTCTCCGTAAGCTCGAAATTCGCTCACCTTCACGGTCTACGTGAATTCGGCTTTCTCCTTTTCTATTGCTACTACTACTACTACTGACTACTACTGACTACTACTACTACTACTACTAATACTACTACTACTAATACTACCATTACCACTACCACTACCACTACTACCACTACCACTACCACTACCACTACTACTACTAATACTACTACTACTACCACTACCATTACCACTACCACTACCACTACTACCACTACCACTACCACTACCACTACTACTACTAATACTACTACTACTACCACTACCATTACCACTACCACTACCACTACTACCACTACCACTACCACTACCACTACTACTACTAATACTACTACTACTACCACTACCATTACCACTACCACTACCACTACTACCACTACCACTACCACTACCACTACTACTACTAATACTACTACTACTACCACTACCATTACCACTACCACTACCACTACTACCACTACCACTACCACTACCACTACTACTACTAATACTACTACTACTACCACTACCATTACCACTACCACTACCACTACTACCACTACCACTACCACTACCACTACTACTACTAATACTACTACTACTACCACTACCATTACCACTACCACTACCACTACTACCACTACCACTACCACTACCACTACTACTACTAATACTACTACTACTACTACTACTACTAGTCGAAAATGGAGATGAAGTGAGGTTCGCAACTCGCCAGTCCTCAATCTCATATTGACGATTATTCGTCACCGTGACTTTATGGATTTTATCGTTTAGTACACAAATACTTGTGCGATGACTTTATATTAAAGATTTATCCTTTGGTTTAGATTTTTGGACAAAAGGCTCTTGAGACTCGAGTATTTACTAATATTTAAATGCACATCGGCCAATACCAATTAAACAATTTATGCAATATATTGCACGTTTATCAGTAACCAACTGTACGTCTCTCCATCGCTATTTCGTGGAAACCCTTCAACAACAAATCTATATATATAAAAAAAATTTTTTTTTCTATTATTTTATAAGATCTGATAAAGTATATCGTACTTATTCATTTTATGTCGATTTCTCTATTATTGTTATCATCAAAGTATAAAATATTTATATTAGTAGGTATATTAATGGACGTACTACTATATTTAGACATTTTATATGGAATTTCGTTGCTTTTCAATATATAGTATACACAATGATAAATTTTTAGTACTTTCAACAATTTTCACAGTTTCTCTACACAGTCTTGCGAAAATATTTAATTACGAAATTTCATTGTCTAAATTATTTTATTTTTTGTTCGTAAAATTTATTATCATTGAAAACTATTTACTGAATAAGATTTTAACATTCATTATTCGCTTAAAATGCAAGTTAAATTTTACATACATTAGGAAGACAGTGACAGTAGAATAAAATAGGATAAACATGATCATAAATCATGTTAACAAAGAGAAAATGAGTATAAAGCTTTTTACGTTTTAGATCATCTCATGTTCCAAAGCAAAAATCTGAATCGATCCTTTAAACGTACTATTATTCAACTGCCCATTTCTTCATTCTTTCTTCTATTCATCTTCTCTCTCTCGATCCCACTCTTTCACCTCTCCCCCCCCCCCCCCCCACCCCTTCTCTCCTTATATCATATTATATTCAATTAAAATGTATTTATTAACTTTTGAAATACGATAAAATTGATAAAAATATTAAAAAGAATTATCAACCGATTTTTTTAATAAAATAGAAAATAACTATTGTAATATACCTTAAAAAAAAAAAAAAAAAAAAAAAAAAAAAAAAAAAAAAATTTTTTTTTTTTTGTTTATTTATTTAAGCAACATTTTTTCTAAAAAACCTAAAAAAAAAAAAAAAAAAAAAAAAAAAAAAAAAAAGAAGTAATTTTCTTTTTTAGATTTAATAATGTAGCTAACTTATTGCTAAGAAATATATAAAAATGCTGTATTTCTAAAAAAATAGTCTTCCTATAATGCTTACAGCTAAAGATATTTTAGTGTTCGAAGAAAATAACGAATATCAAATTCAAACACAAATACAACTTTGAAATATTTTATCATTGCATTAACATCAATAACCATATGTCAATGAGAATATTTGTTTTTTTTTTTTTTTTTTTTTAATAACTTATATATTTAATAACTTATAAAACAATTTATCTGAAGTTATTAAAAATTTTCGGCATCAGCTTTGTTTAAACATAATTTTAAACTATAAAAATATAATACTTAATTGCTATCTATTTTACAATAGTTAAAACAGTATAGGTGAAATTTTTTTTTAACTAGTATATCACAGTTTATGGACTACGAGATTTTCGATGAAATGTGTCGAAGAAAAACATTTAAACATGAATAAAAAGGAAGCGTAAAATATTTTTATGGGGAAAATTGTTTTTTTTTCATAATTTTTATATTTTAACAACGAAATGTTTTTCATTTAACAAAAATAGATTTAAAGACACTCGTATTAATAATAAATATATTAAATAAAAAATAAGTATAGAATATTGTAAATGAGTAAAAATGTCAATGAATAGTAAATATTATACAAGAGAAATTTTTTTTTCTTTTATAAAAAATAAAAACCTATTCAGTTCTTATATTTATACATTTGAAGATTATTAATTAAAAATATTTTATTAAAATGTCTAATATTATATTTTGTCGGATGTTTGCATGTATGTTGGAAAATTCTTCTTTTTATACTTAAAACATCATTTTGTTTTATTATATTTTTAGAACTAGACTCTTTTAATTTCACTATCAACATATGTTCATTATTTTCAACTTACGGACAATTTCTATATCGTTTAAATATTCTTGTAATCAACTTTTATTGATGTTTATAAAGATAATGGACATGTTTGACGAGTTTTCACTCAAGCATGTTTCATTAGCTTTTATACACCAATGATAAAATATTATAAAATTTGAATATATAAATGTAGAATGTTTATTTAATTTTGTTTAGAATGTAGATTAATTTTGAATCTTTAATGCTCCTATGCAGCGGGTATGTTGAATAATTATTGTGAAATAGCTAGAATTTCTTAATGAAATGAAAGTTAGAGAAGTAAAATATTGAGAAAAAAAAATACAAAGCAGATAAATTAGAAATTAATTAATAATGTAGAGAAGAATTAGAGGTATATATGCATGTACATATACATACATATATATGTATATATATATACATATACATAAATTATGTAGGAACTTTTAAATTTGAAGTAGTTTACTTCTAAAGTTCATATGTCTGATTTTTTGTCAAAATATTTTCTGATAAATATTTTAATAATTATTTTTCGAGAACAGTGTAAATAGAAAAGAATAGAAGCCTTTATTATCGTATTTACCTATACGTTGTTAAAAAAATTACATAAATTCATTAATACAGAAAGAGAGGTTATGAGAATAATTGAAATAAAGCGAAAGATTAATGTGAATAATTTTCTCGAACAAACAATGTCGTTAATTTTATTTATAAGAAGTAAACAAAAATGGCGCATTTCTCAAAGAAATAATAAATTAAAGTAGGAGAATGAAAATAGCGTTCATGAAACGGAAAAGACGTAAAGGAAAGTTTAAATAAGTTAAAGAATTATAAATTTCTTTATGACATTGTAATATTACATACTATTATATTATATTATTATTTATGTACAGTTTGAAAATTTTTGCAGTTTCAAGAGTCGTTATTAAATATTCTATCGTGTAATTATTGTCATTTAATGTGAATAATTGCCTATGTGAATAATTCAAGTTATATTATTTTTCTACAACAATTATGTAGAAATTCAATATAACAATCATACTAAACAATATTTCTTCAATTATTGGAAAATCATTATACATATTTATTAGGAAACTCATATTTATCTTGTTTTCGCTTTTATTCTAATCAAAAATTTCACCACTTAGTAGTTAACCCATGTGCTTTTTATATGACACAGCAAATACGCTATCATGGCTGCAAGCCAAAAAAACTTTCGGACTTACAAGCTAAACTGATTGCATTGCTTACAAATAGGTTAGAGAGCGAAATTTATAAGAACAAAATGGATAGCGGAAGGGGGATTGAAATAAAGGGCGAATGAAAGAGAGTGACTGGAAGGAAGGGGGAGAGAGAGAGAGAGAGAGAGAGAGAGAGAGAGAGAGAGGCTAAACGACAGACACGTGGAGATGGATGTGGAATAATAAAAGACATATGCACACAAAGTTTATGCAGTATTTCAGTGATTTTTTTCAAGACATTTTTGTTATTTTTGTTTAGATGAATTATTGCGCACCAATTGAATGTAAATAATTTTAATGTAATTATTAATCGTATATTATTCAATAATATATTATTGAACAATATATTATTCAAACCATGAAAGAATATATTTTTATTTAAGTAGAATTTATTCTACCTCAACGTATTATAAAAATAAGTAAAAATAATAAAAATAGTTAAATTTATCAAATTATTGAATTATGTTTTACTAAAAACGATTTTAAGAGAACGTAAGGGATTTTCAATGTTTGAATGTATAATATTAATAATTTTATATTATAAATAAAATAAACATTTAATC
This sequence comes from Ceratosolen solmsi marchali, assembly GCF_000503995.2. NCBI lineage: Eukaryota > Metazoa > Arthropoda > Insecta > Hymenoptera > Agaonidae > Ceratosolen > Ceratosolen solmsi. The sequence goes on from NW_011948438.1 coordinate 742,707, forward strand.
GTTAATGTTGCATAAAATTATATTTATTCTAATTGTATAATTCAAATAATTATGAGAAGGTAATAATAAAAGTACTAGAGTACTGAACTCTGGTAGTTTCAAAGTTGGTTTCTATAAATTATCAAGAATATGAAAAGATATGATATTTAAAATACAATTACTAAGAAAGTTTGAAAGTAATTGCCGAGCACCCATTCCATATTCTAACCAAAACTTCAAAAACATGAGTACGAAATAATTATACATATTCAGACTGGCATAAGAGGATCAAAGATATAGATATATTTCTATAATATTATATATTATTAAGATTGTTGAATTATTTTTACACGAGCTCTAAGTATATTCACTAAAAAATTTTCCCTCTTAAATGAATCTCTTTCGCATATTCCATATTTGAAAAATATTCTTTTAAAATAATGTACAACACAGTAGGTAATATTTAAACTAAACTATACAAATTAAGCAAATAATAATAACAAAATTAAATAAGCATATAAATCGTACTTGATTCTACATACTAAATGTAATAAGATATAATTAAATAATTAATAAAATTGCATTATTAATAATTCTCTGGACTTTCTTCGTAACATCACATATTGGTTATTCAACTAATTAGTAAAAGTTTAATATAAATTTTTTTGGTTTTTTAACGAAAGTGTTTATTCATACTTAGAGCAGCATTGGTAAAGCTTTAAGAAAAGTATATTTGTAATTAATGAAGTCCTTGTTGATGAAATATTAATTGCACTTTTATGTAAAAATATTGATATACATATAATAATTTGATAAATGAAGTTTAATTTTTATAGTATTTTAATATTATATCTTTTATATTTTCATCTTTTTCCACTAAAATATATTTAGTAATTTATTGTTTAATATTAACATATTGATAAGTGTTTAATAATAGTCACGAATTAGTAAAATTGTATAATTATATAGAGAAATTTGTATTTTTTTTATTAAAAGACATGAAGATTATTTATCACGACTTGTGTATAATCTTTATTTAAAATCTGCACATTTATAATACATTTTTATCTGTATGTTGTATATATATATATATATATATATATATATATATATATATATATATATAATAATTTTTATATATATATATAATGTTTAATTTAATGCAATATTGCCTTTATTATCGTATAGAAATATTATCATAAAGCAAAATCTGAGCTAAAAAAGTCACAAGCGAATTAAAAATCAAACTGAATAGAGAAACGCAAAATTTGGTTTTTCGTTGATTCTACAATTTCATTTAACATTTCACACTACTGATAATTTACTTTACCGGGTGAATTTCATATTTCTATGCCCAATCCTATAAAGCTTAAAATTATTTAAATTCTTTTTTTTTTTGAAAAAGTGCTTTTCATTGAATTTAAATGTGTTCTTGAAAAAAACAAAATTTATGGTCCGCCACAAGTAATTTCTTCGTATTATCTATACTGAATTTTTATATGTAAACATATTTGATGAAATGGCATATTAAAAAAAGAAATTGAACGTTTATAATTATTATTTTTATTTTAATCGTCATTATTATTCATAAATTTTGACATATACAAAATTATTTATTCTAAAGTAATTATTATAATTGTATAAAATACGTCTTTTAACGATTTTATTTAATGTATGAAAAAGTATAATCAAGTTTTTCGTATTTGAAATTATTTGAAAATTTATAAATCTACGTTAAATTCATAATTTTATATGAAATAATATATATGGTTTAATTAAAAAATCTTTATCGTTAAAAATAACGGATCGACTAGTAATATTCTATCCATAAATGGAAATCTATTGTTAATTATCAACAGCGAAAGGATTGATTGTGTCTCTAATTATGTTAATTTCATTATTCACATATAAAGCTTAATAATATTTATGATTTAGTAATAAGTAATTGAAATATCTTGATAAATTATTGTATTTCAATGAAAATGGTTAGTAATTGATAGAAATTAAATAAATTGAAAGATAAATGCAAACTAAAATATTATATTTTTACTCAATGAGCAAATGAGTAAACAGAAATAGTGTAATATAGATGCACATAAAATCAATAAAATATCTAATTGAAAGCTGGAAACGACTATGGCTCGGAATTATTTTCATTGTTATAAAAGCAATAGTATTAATATCACTGCCAATATAATATCCATGGATTGGCAATATACATGCAGCCATTTAAGCTATTTTGATTAATAAATGTTCGAATTTGTTATTTATTTGAAAATTTAAAGGAAATCAAGTGAAATGCTGCAGTAATTTTTCAGGGGTAAGGGAAAAAATCCACCTGCATTTCTCGATTAAAAATATAAGCCGAACAATAGATATAACTAAGCCAGATGAGGTTTATTGGGCTATCCGATAGCTTGACGTATTGGGCCTCGTTGTATTAATTACCGAGACAAATTAATTGGATATATCATCGAGAGTGGCGTGCCGATGACACGTTTTGTGGTCTATGAGAATTCTGCTTGATTACCGTGAAATCAACCTCCATGCATTTCCTAATACATCATGTTGAATTTTAAATCTACGTTCTTTAACTTATAGATATGTTTTACGCAATGAAAATAATGAATTATTGCAAAACTTTTTTATTTATTAACAATTTTTATTAATAGTTAAATGTTTCTTAAACATTTTTTTATGCGAAAAATAACGAAAAAAATTAAAATTTTTCACATATCATGATTGCTAGACATATAAAAGCGTAAAATGCATTTTTTGTCGCCTGCTTTATCAAATTCAAAAAGTCAAATTAATAAATTAAGAAAAATGTTCTTTATAGAGATAAATTGATTATTAATATTTATTTATTTATATATTAATAATAGTTAATATATATTATATTAAAAATGTTATTATAATGGACAAATCGTCTTTTTTTAATATCAATTTAATTACACTATTTTATCATTATTATATTTCATTATTATTGGTGACATTATTAAAATTTCCTTTATAAATTATTTGTAAGTATCGATAACTTATATATATATATATATATATATATATAGGCAATCATTTCAAATTTGTATTAAAAATATTATAAATTAATAACGAATGTAATGTCCCGATTCTATTAAAACGACTCGACTCACGTTATGTATAATTTATTATTATTTCACCTTTTATTTTGATCAAATTTCGATCAAAATTTGTTTAAGTTGTTTGTTTCTATTTCGTAAATTTGCATAATGGCTTATTCAAAATACTTTTAAAATTATTTACTTAAAATTTAAATTTGTATTCCCCTTTAAAAACTCAGATATTTTGTTGTTGTTGCAATCTCTCTATAAAATAGTATTAATATTATTGAAATATCATAACCGCACAATGACATTATACAGTGTTGTATAAAGCAAAATATTACCGTTATTTATGGAAATCTATAAAAAAAAAAAAAAAAAAAAAAAAAAAAAAAAAAAGAATTATAAACGGAATTATAAAATATTTGCTATTCGTAGCAGCATCGTAACTGAGCGTGAAACAATAAATTAGGTTCAAATCAGTTAAAATGAAAAAGAATGGGAGAGAAAAGGAAGAATATAAAGAATGTAAGAGAAAAAAAGGACGAAGAAATAGAAGGGAATAAAAGAGAAGATAAAAATATCTCTGGTGCATAACTGGGGAATGCTTACCATGGCATCACCCACACATCTTCGCTTCTCTCTTTTCTTGATTCGTGTTACTTTACCCCATTTTCCAACTCCATTTCTGTAGCTCCGTCTCTCTTCATATTTCCTCATAAAAATTCACTTATTCTCCACCCATTATTTCTTCTCTCCTTTTTTCAGTCATCCTGCAGCGATCCTCTTTGTGTTGCAACCGACCCCGTCACTGCTGCCGCTTTTCCTGTTACGCTGCATTGTCGGCTTTCTTGCACACTGAAAATTATCTCTCGTCCTCTCTCTACGGATGCGAGGCTACTGCACGCTTTGCCGTCTGATTCCGATTAAAATGAATGTCAACGTCCCTGTACCGGTCATATTATGGTTTATAATCTGCGGCTTCATGGCAACAGCAACTATGTCCGCTTCTCGCATATTATCGTCATTATTATCATTATTATCATTATTATCATCATTATCATTATTATAATTATCATTATTATTATTATTATTATCATCAATCAATCAATCAATCAATCAATAAATCAATCAATTAATTATCTATTAGTAATTTAACAACAGTAACAACAACGACAACAACAACAATAACAGGAATTGTAATTGCAATAACGCTAAGGCACGGGGAAATTAATGATAAAGAGGATGAGAGGGAGAACTGATAACCAATAATTGTCTATACAAATATTGTTTTAATTTATTTTCACCTTTATGCTTTACAATGCATTATCATTATATATGAACTATTGAAAAAGTGTTTTTTAAATTATTATTATATGAAGCGATTATTGTATTAAGGTAAAAACGTATTAGACTATGATAAGTATAAAATTTGATTTTATTATTATAATATTTTAACGAGAATATAGATGTTTGAATATAATTATTATTTATGAATATCAATTATTACTAACCGAAGATTTTTAAAAATTCAGTAACATAAAGAAAATAATTTTATTTTAATATACAGAGACTTAGATGTAAGTATGCATTCCTAAAATAGTCAATGTATTTTAAATTTAAGATAAATGCTCAATTTCATTATTTTCAACATTTTGATAGAGATTGAAAAATTCAAAGAATAATTACTAATAGTTAAATCTAATTTGTCAATACATCTTGATATATTTATGGTTTGATTTTCTATGGCTTTTAGCTTAATTATTTGTATGTTTTTTTAATTATTAATTATTGTTCTATTGTCACTGAATTTTAATTATTGGAAATGTTAACAATCTTGTATGAGATTTATATATAATTAGGTTTTCTGTAATTTTCGTTGTTTTTTTTTTTTTTTGCATGTTTTCAATTTTACAGTCGCAAGTAAATATTTTCGTCCCTTTTGAAAATAATGAAAAACTACTGGTATTTTAGAGATCGGAAGTAGTTTTATGTGTCGCATGTTGTCGGTAACTATTTTCGGAATGATAAAATGTTCGAGCGGACAAAAACTGGTTCAATACTTTTTTAACACATATACCCTATGATTTATATAAGATTTTAATAAATATATCAAATAAAGGCAAATTTATTATTATAATAAACATTAGAAGCCTATTTTATTAATTTTTTAAATACGCCATATTAATTATTTTATTCCTTTATTGCTCGAATTTATTAATACTTTTATTAAAGCATATTCTATAATCAATGCAGTGCGGTTATAAAAGTAAATTAATAATTTTGATGATTTTACTGTATAATGTCAACCTGTGGAATTTTAATACATTAGCTATTGTTAAGATAGTAATATAATATTCATTGTAGCATTTAAAATTAAAATGATCGTAAAACGTTTTAGTGGATTCGTTTTCAGCTTAAGGAAATATCTTTCATGGGAAACGCATTTTATTAATAAATTTTTTGTTTCCTGGCAAATCTAAATCTTATAAGTTTATTCATTAATGCGCAGAAAATTTATGTAAATTATATGTTTTATAATTGAATAAATACTTGTTAATTACAAGAAAATTTTGATGAAATTCATTATGTTATAATTATTACCTAATTAAGTGTTCGGTAAATCAAATAATCCAAATGAAATAATCCATCAAATGATTATGGTTAAACCTAAAGATAAATTGTGAATATTTCGACCCTTATTTACTCAAAGTACCTTATTTAACAATTACATAATTCATTAATTTTTTCCAATTTAAAAAAATTTACCTTATTTATTATTAAAAATTATTATTATTGCTAGATGAGTTCCAATTAAATAATTGTACGTTCATTTGTTTCCATGAGATTTGTAAACGTAACACAGATGTTGAATGTCATCCTACGATTATAATAAAAAATGATTCGAAGAATGAAAAACATATATAAGCATACGAGCAACTAAGTTCGAAGAGTATCAGTTTTTAAGATGGAAGATTTTCCATGCTTTCCGCTCGAACAAATCCATCTACCTTTTCTTTGAGTTTCCTTCCTGTAAATGTCACCAACGTTTATTATAGGCAACAATTCTGAAGAAATATTTATCAACGCCATTCAAAATATATAACCAAAAAAGGCCTAAATGTTTGTAACATCGTAAATAATAACTGCTTATTATTATTGTTTATTACGATTGTTTTAAAAATATTAATAATATTATCTATAGATACTTAAATATTTTGTATTTATTTAGTAGACTTGAATGATAAGTTTGTTTATACCAATTTAAAAAACTTTTGTTTATAAAACTACAATTGTCGTCAGAGTTTTGAAAATATTTTCAAACTCGTTACTGTAATCTCATTACTGCAAGTAATGAGATATAGGAGTGAATAAGTAAAGTTTGCCATAGAATATTCAAATATATGTCGATTAAATTTATTCGACTGGTCTTATTAAATGTCGTAAGTACCATAAAATTTTAATAATTCTATTGAATATGAAACTTTATTGCAGTAAGCCTGTATTACGTTCTTTTTCTTCCTCGGTTCTCACTTTATATATTTTCTAGTTGAGCTATCTTCAGCTTTTTGTTCATGTATTCGTTACATCGTGTAAGTACAGTAAATAACCACCGTAATTCCTGTGTTAGTGAATAACTTAGCAACTAAATGCTCGAAATGGAAATCCCATTTACAGTTTTAGTTCTATGAAGAGAAAATAATGAGAAGCATCTTGGATATTTATTTAAATTGTTTTAAAGTAAAGAAGAGCATGAGCTTTCGAACGAATATTTAATTAAATTCTTTGACTTTAACGTTAATATTATATTAAATATGCAACATTATCGACAAAAAAAAAAATGAAATGTGATTTGTATATAATATTGTATTAATTTTCTTAAAAGTTTCATATTTTCATATATTTTACATAGAGAGGTAATAGGTATTCGAGTTAAACTTATGTCGAAAGATTCACTAGAATGTGCATAATGAAATTATAAGGATAGATAGATGAAAATAATCAATTATCAAAATTTATACATATATATAGTAATGTAAATATATAATATTGAAAATACATGTTAAGTAAGAAACTATGATAGATAAGATAGATAATTTAACAGAATGATGTCCATGTCATAAATATGCTTCTTACAAAAGTTGCTTAAAAATGTATAATAAGTACTTGCATTTTAAATTGAATTATTAATTAATCTTATTTATGTCAATAGTTTAGGAAATAATGAATATTCCAAAAATTAAAAAAAAATCCATTTTATCACAAGTATTAAACAATTAAGCATTTTATTTATACTTTAAGCAATGTTAATACTTCTTTGAATTTCGTGAAAAAAGGCACAAAAAATTTAGTATAAACTTTTGTATTTACGATAGTTAATAATGAATTATTATATTTAGTTCTTTTTATCGGAAGTTTAAATTATATAATTCAGAGCGAATATAAATAATAATGGGGCAATTATCACATATAAATTAAGATTAATTTTTAATAATATGAAATACATTTTGTTAAATTAAAATAAATGTATTCTTCCAATCAAATTTCAGAATAGGAGAAAAAAGATTGAGTGTTAAAATTTCATATGAAAAAAGTGTCCTTCACTATGGAAATAAGAGGAGTAGAGGGAGATAGCGGGATTAATGAAAGGAGAAAATAGTCGATGCAATTGACGACTGGAAAGACAGTAAACTGGAGTCCGAATGAATATTAGAATAATTTAATTCTAAATTTGTGACTAAAATTCGTTAATATATTTGGTCGTTATGTTGAAAATTAAATTTTTAAAAATAATTAATAATATCGTATAATTTTATTTTAAGATGTGTAAAATAAACTCGACCAATGTTCACGATAATCCAAGAAAGTATTGAAGAGAGATGATGGAATAGTGAAATACACGATGTTATCATACATAATATCGCTTGGTCCGACCTCATTAATAAACCTCTTCGTCAATCCTGACAAATTGCAAAACATAATCAAAGAGCTCGTTATCGCGAGGAGAAGCTTTGGCGTTCTTTCTAGAATTTGTATGCACCTATTGGAAATGAATTTGAATGACACAGTATCACGTATTGGGTTTGCAATTAGAAATAACAAATCATAAACAATATATAAATCATATATATATATATATATATATGATAATCTAAGTGAATGATACAAAAATTATAATAGAAAAGGAAAAACAGTTTAATTAAATAAAATCAATTATTAGAATCATAAAGCCATATAATAATAATAATAATAATAATAATAATAAGAAGAAGAAGAAGAAGAAGAAGACGAAGAAGAAGAAGAAAATGAATTTGTCTTATTTAGTAAATACATTATTTACTTCTTAGTCTGAGAGTTCAAATTTATAATATAGAATCTGAATATGATTGATATAGGCAGTAAAAAGCAGTGTAAAAATAATTTAATTTATTCCCATCATTTTCATCGAAGTTATCATTATCATAGTCTTTACTTTTCATATTTTTTTTCTCGCGAAATCTAACGACATATGCATTGTATCATTTATATTTCTGGATTATTCATAAACTATTGATTTATACAATACGTATTTATGTTATAATAAGAAAAAAATTACACTCATAATATATGCACAATAGTCTATGTAGATATATTATATAATTAGATATAATGGTGGTGTTTCATCATACTATAAATAAATACATAAATACATCAGATTCGTACAAGACCGTTTTTTATATAATCATCATATCACAAAATAATATCTCATGCACACCAGAACGCAAAGGATAAAATATACTTTAATCGATAGAGCCGTTCATCACACTATTATTATCATTTATTGTTATCTGCGCTCGTCAAGCATTCGATTGATATTGCTGCAAGCTTACAGGATATTTGCTTCGCATTTCCTCTTGATGAACCAAAACTTATCGCTCTCTTCGTATTACTACAAACCAACTGCGATATTGTATGGGTTCTGGTTAGGATGGATCTGTCAGAGTAGTATCGTAACCATGAAACTCGAATGACAGTTAAGATAGCGTAAAGTCTTATCGACTTGGATGGAGCAGAACAATTCGCGTTATAAGCTTAAATGCGACAGCGAGACCGTATAATTTGCATACACTGTGCTTTCCAAAAGTTTATTTATTAAACTCAATTGTTTTACGGATTGTTTTACAATTTTCCAATTTGATGACAATACTAATTATTTCTATTATAGTACGAGTCTGTGTAACAAAAATTTATTAACGCTTAAAGCATTGTATCTCACAGAATGTGTATTTGATAAAAACTTTAACTTTTATATGTGTAAAATTCTTTCTTCGCAAATTCAATTACACGGAGAAATCCTTTTTATTTATTATAACATAGAATTCAATTTTATTATTTTGTTGTTAGAACTTCAACTACCTACTCATTGATAACGGATAAGCATAATTATGTAACATTACTCGACACTCTTAACCAATAAGCAAATACATCGAATTATTGGTAATTCCTTTATATAATTATATTGTCGTTTTACCCTCGTGGATTTTAAATATATTTTACACAATAAATTAGAAGTAAAACTATGTTTCTCTCGACTTACAAGTTGCAATAAAAAATTTTAATATTTCGATTAAAATAACAAAATAGTATAAATTTTTATAGATCGGTAGACATCAGCGATATTAAAATTAAATACGCCGGTAAAAATAATTCTTCCTTCCCAACGAATATTATTCGAAAATAATTATTATAATTGATATCTAAGTTGTTATTGACAAATACTTCGTATCACCGAGATTAATGACATTCTAAAAGTCATTCTCTAAACTTCGTTCCAGGCTTGGATTTTTTTTTTTTTTTTTTTTTTTTTTTTTTTTAGTGTATTTCATTTTATTATTATCATTTTATAAAAATGAGATAAAACAATTATAATATGGAGACAATTTTATGTAAGGACGAAAAAAGAGAGAAGAAATACTAAAATTGTGTAGAAATTTAATGGGCAAAGGAATGTGAGAGAGCATAGAAGATAATAAGAAGTGAATCAAAGAGTGAAGAAATAATAAAAAAAAGATAAAAAGAGAAGAATAGTATACTTTTTTCCATGAAACTTTGGCATTTGTATTTGAAATTTGGATATAAATATAATGAATTATGTTATGCTGTAAAATTCAGTTACTACATGAAAATCAGTAGAATTTTATGTTCGGGATTCAAAGTAATATTATTTACTTTTTACTTGGGAATTTATTACATGATGAAAGAATAAGAATGTAATTATGTTTATGGAAACGCGTTTCATTAATTTTATTATTTACTTTTAGTAGATATGACATTATTTCATAAATATAACTTCTTACCTGAAGTTATTAGTTTCGATGTTTTCATAAACATCAATTATAATTCATATAGCCAAATACTTACAAAATTTTTTATATTATTAATTACGAGATGATAATGAAAATTATGTATATTTAATAAATAATTTAATCAGATTTTATAATGGCGTTCTTTAAAGTAAATGTCATTTTTCTAATAAAGCAAATAAGAATTAAGAAAAGTTAATATTCTTTAATTCTATAGGAAGTTATTAAAATGTAAATATGATAATTATTTTTTGTTAAAAATTTTCTTTGCCAACAGATAGAATATTTAAATTGAAAATTTTGCATTAATATTCTCCTATAATATATATGGCTTCATATCAGAATTTTTAGAATTCTCTCTAGCAAATTTTTGCACGCGAAAATTCATTTTTCTTAAAAACATCAAAACACAAATGCGACAGCTGTTGAATAGGATAGAACAGGATAGAGAAAATCAGAAAAAGAAATACAAAAATTACCGTTTGCTCATTTCCGAAGGTGAATGCGTTTTGCACGTGGCTACTCATTCTTCTATGTATAATATTTTCTTGGGTGAAAATTATTCACGAAGTGCAAAGGTAAAAGATACGGAAGGAGGTGGAACAACTGAGATTCCTAGAATCCTTCATTCTTCTTCTTAATAATACAGCGAGAGCCAAGATAAAAGAGAAAATTAAGATGGAAATTAAAGAAATATATAAAAACGTAATAATAATAATAATAGACATCTACTCCGGCTTCTGTGTTGTTCTTTTAATTATTTAATTAAAAATATTTTCCGAATGATAATACAAGTTATCATATTTATATATTTAATTTTTATAATTTTATCATTTTTATGCCTTAAAGTTATTTTATTAAATTTAATGTTTGAATATGACGATTAGTTGCCAACTATTACATTGTAAATTTTTTACACAGAAATTAAGAATAAAATAAATAATCAATTACATATGGCCATCATTATATTGTAATGAAAATCATCCTTATTTCTTGTATAAAATATGATATTTCATACATTAATACATATTTATATATAGTAAATCTTTTTAAATATAAAATTGTATTTGATTCTTTTTAGTCGTTAGTTAAAATTGTTACGTGAACGAGAATTTTACTGGTTACCCGATAAGAATCGTCGTTTGGTAATGAAATATTTGAAATATGTATGGTCCGTTATATTATTCTTTATTTATTCATTATCTATCTCTACATGAGGTACATACGTGTATTTGATATATATATATATATATATATATATATATATATATATATATTTCTCCTATACTATTGTTCGGATAATATTGAAATAAAATAACACTACTGCGATAGTGTTTATATATATAGCTATTTATATCTAAATATAATTTCTCTACTTTCTCTCTCCTTGGTTCCTTTTCCTATCTTTATTTCTTCTAACTCTTTATTTCCATCATGTCGTATTGTTCTATTTTCAAACTTACACATGATTTTAAATAGAAAATTAAATCAGTATAAAACTTCGCAAAGTTGTTAATTATTGTTATGTTCTGCACTGTATCGCTAATAGTTAGTTGTTTAAGAAGTTTGTATCTTCCATTTTCATTTCAGCTTCAACAAGTATTTCATGTATATGGAACTGAAATTAATAATAAATTTTTAAATATCCATAATATCTCTATATACATATATATATATATATATATATATATATATATTGAATTCTTTATTAATAAATCATTCATTATTAGAAAAATATAAGATTTTATATAGAATTTTTTTAAATTATATTAGTTTTGATTTGTTCTTTGCACAAAATATTAAATATTATTATTAATAGTAATATTAAATATATTAACGCACGGTTAAAATGAGATAGAGACTATACATTACTACATATATATTTAATATGTAATGTATATTAATTTATTTTAATAAACACGAATTATCGTAACATTGATAATAAGCAAAAAAATAATAATTTTGTATTATTATAGTAAATATAATATAAATAATAAATCAAAATTTTTATTTAAAACGCCATTGATATTTATTGAAAGATAATCAAAACATGGAGCCTTAAAAATATTATTATTTTTTCTTAATACTTAACAATTTTCACTAAACATGAAAGCTCAATTAAATTCTTTAGATATTATATTTCTAAATATGTTTCATGTCACTTATATACTTGTATGAAATTAATACATTTGTGTTAGTTATGAAAAATCAATTGTTTTGAACAAGAAAAATTACATAAATAATTTCATAAAAATCTTATGCAAACCATATACAAAGCACAATATCTTAACAAGGTTTTTATTATTTAAATTGAAAGAATGAAATTATGTTATATTTTTAATTATATTCTTGCCAATCCCTCAAATATGATAAAGAGAGGCGTATTCATAAAGTTCTCGTAGTTCATTTTCAAATATGTAAATCATTTTTATGGAAGAATTTATTCGCTCTTTTATGCCTGATTCAAATCAAAATAATATATTGCTGTAATTTTCCGCTCAAATATATGTAAATTACACCGTTGCGTCTTTTGTAAAAATCTTATATGCACGTAAACGATTTAAGTAAAATACTACAGAACAAAAAGGAAAAAAAAATGGAAAAAAATAATACAGACCGGATAGGTTGAGCGTAAAGGTTATAAGTTTTTCTTCCTTTTCAGAAACGCCAAGGTGAAAAAGAGTGCGTGAACGAAAGAGAGAGAGAGAGAGAGAGAGAATGGAAAAGCGGGATTAAAGTGCTTGTGGTTTCGTATATCAGACCGAGGAGATAGTAGTTGTGGAGGTATGAGAAGAGAGACACAGTTGGGAAAGTCGCGGAAAATCCAATGGTTTGCGCACAAATTGGATGTTATCTCTTAGCAGCTGGGACAGCTATGGATACGCGTCGTCCTACGATTTTCCCCGGCTCCTAATATCCATAATGAAAACTTTGTCTTACAACTGGGAAAGATTTGAAAAACGAGATGAAAAGTTGAATTATCATACAGTTGCTGGATTGAAGGCTATACTACCACTATAATAATAGTCTTATTTATAATTATTTAACAATATTCAATTGCAAGTAATTATCATTCAACGAACATTTTTCTTAAAATGCAAGGAAAGCTTAACAATATCGAAAAAAAAAACAAATAAATAAATAAATAAAACAACTGAAGCGTTCGTATTTATTTTACCTGTTAAAGCATATGATGTAATGAACAATATGAATATATATATATATATATATATATATATATATATATAATTGGGAATGGAAACCAACAGATGCGAATGATGTACTCCAATTTTCTTCTACCTATGGCTTGTAACTATGTCACTTATAATCGTCAAATAATAATTAATCGCATAAAGAGAAATTTGATTTAAATATCATTATAAAATGTCAACAAATTCTCAAATTTTATGTAGAGTTTGAATGACACCATAAAATATTCGGCAGTGTATGTGTGTGCGTGCGACGCACCCGCACTTGTCCCTATGTATTTAAATATAATATTTTCATCATAATATTTTAATAATAATATTATTCGTGCATTAAGTAATTAAAATGAGTTAATAATTTGGAATTCAATATATTTTAGTGTATTATATTTATTATATTATTTGATCGATATTTTGCATAATATATATGTAAAGTTATAATTTATTAACTAGATTTAAATAGATTTATCATTCTTACATGAATGATGAATGTGTGATGAATTATGTGATTGAAAGTTACTTAACATTTTTATTTTATTTCATACATTTATAACATACTTGGAATTCACATAATCATTTACCGTACTTTCCAAATATGAGTTAGTGAAAGTTCCGATTATACATGTACGTGGAGTATTTTCTGTTTCAAAAATATTCAAATAGATATGGTTTTAAAAAATATATATTTTCTTTATTCATTTTCTTCTAATGTATATTTAAAAATATGGCATATATTTGTATATTTCACGGGAAAGTCGACTTTCGTTGCATTTCGAAAAATAATTAGCATGATGTGAACTTTAAAAAAATATCGATCTACTCTTGTGTATAAAATTATATATATATATATTTTTTTTTTTTTAATATTCTATCATTATATATGGAAATTAATTACTTTTTCATTATGTCATCGCTTATTCTAAAGTATAAACATGTAACTTGGGAGCATCTTGTGGTTGTAGTTTAAAACGAATCAAAGGAAAATATTAATATTCTTTTTTATTGATTAGTAAATAATAACGAATGAAAATATAATTATTATATTATTAACATTTATGAAATTTAAATAGAAATTGTGCATTGGTAATTCTAAAGCATAAAAGTGCACATCAAAAGTACTGTGCATTATCGATGAATACTTGCCTTGCCTGGTATGTATATCAGTTTAATATTAAATTTTTAATCTCGAATTTACCTGCCAGACGATCAAAAGTTCATCTATCTCATCATTGAATATACTTCAATCCGTATTCGAAAAACAACCTTTAAATCTTTGATTTATATAAATTATAAACGAAATTCATAATTTGGCGATTTATTAATTTTGTTTTGTGTTTAATATACAGACATTGGCTCTACGCAATTATTGTTATTGTTATTATTATTGTTATTATTATTATATTAATTGACATATTTAATTATTAATATTTTAGTTTATAACAAAATTATTGTATATTCGAAATATGTGCAATGTAACATTGCTATTCTTGGATAAACTATTATTACATATTAGTTTAGATGGCAATTAGTGCTATAATAATATATCGCTACGATATATTTTGGAGTTTAACGAATAATAACTTTGGGATTCGGAAATCATATATTACATCATAATTATATTGGTTACATGTCTTACTATATTTGTCTTATCATTTGCGCACACACACACACGCGCGCGCGCGCATGTGAGGTCTTGATTTTACATTCTTTAATTGAAAATACAATAATAATTAAAAAGATAATAATTTTTTAATTGATGACTATAATAGTCGTATAAGAATAATTAAAACATTCAGATTTTATGTCTTTTAGAAAATTAAATAAGATTTCTTTTGAATTAGCCTTGATTATAATACACATTTTTTTCGATCAAAGTTTTTTGAAAATTTTCATACAATGTCGTTGATTTGAAATAAAATAAATTCTATACAGAGAAATCGAATAGATTTAAAGTAAAGATAAAATATAAATCTATTTATTCTGGATCTATATTATCTGGAATTGTTAGACTATCGATTGAAATAGGCAAGCTAATCAATGGATCTAAATAAGTATTTCCAGACACTTATAATATTTAGAAATTTTTAGTAATATGCATATAGTTTTTATTTTGTTTTTGTGAAAAAAAAAACCATTATTATTATTATATTTATTGATGTAAATTACATTTATTACTTTTAGAATGTATTAAAATTGCTACTTTTTATAATGTAAAAAAAAAATTGCAATACTAATTAACAATTCTTTGTATGCATGTGCATATTATATATGTCTAAGGTTTCTTTCGTATTAGATTCAGTAACACAGTGACTACTGCCATTGAGTGTTAAATAAACGTCTTTCAAGTTTGTTGTAATACTTTAGAGACAGGATTCGATGGATTATTATAGAAAGTAATAAGAACAATCGACTTACAACTGTCGCATATCGTTGCGTAAAGAAATATGTGCGAAAGAAAAAAATCTCTCAAATTCTTATTTAGCATTTAGTTCATCAAGTATATACACATGTGTACGCTTATAAGGAGATATGCAAGAGAAAAGGATGGCCTGAGAGAGAAGGCTGATATACTACTTGCCGAGATTTTCTGCGTAGTAGTGCTTCTTGAGCAATGCTGTCGAGCATTCGTCGGTTTGCCCGGATAGAAGTCGAAAGTAATATCGTTCCGTTGCCTTTTTACGTAAAATGCCAAAGCATCAGTTTCACTTCATTTTACTGTCTATACATTTTTCTCTAGTCCTCAATTTTTATAATTTTTCACTTCGCGCTTACATACTTTTAGCATTTACACCTGTTTTGCATGAATAGCTCGCATATGAATTTTTTCATCTTCTAATATTCGCGATGAAAATCTATAATAATGAACTGAATATCTTATATGTACAGTTTTATTCTATGCTTATACATGTTTAAGTATTTAACATTAGCATTTTCTAGTTATAATTAGCAATATTCTTTATGTATATACATCTTTATATATATATATATATATATATATATATATTTAATATCGATTCAATTTTATTCATACTATTGCATTCGTAGTACCTATCATGGATAATAAATTATCATATTAATAAAAATGTTAAATTATTAGAATTATTAAGTTATTATTTAAAAACTTTTAAACTAATTATCTATGTATTTACGAAAATATAAAGGTGAAAAGCGGAATATATGCAACACAATTTTATATATAAAATCATATAGAAAGTTATATACAAAAGTTATATATATATATTTTTTTTTTTTTTTTAATTAATTGATCTAAAATTTTACACATTGCAAGTAATCTATTCACCAACTTAATATGTCCACAATTATTTTGTACATTCTAATAACTCAGTAAAGTGTAATATAAGCAAAATTTCAAATGTGAAATTTTATTTATACATAGATGGATATATAATATTTGTTTATTTGAAAGAATATTTATTTAAAAAAAAATATGCTTGAAAATTTGAAATTCGAATAGGTTGATGGCGGTGGCGGGGGGGGGGGGAAAAGGGGGGGGGAGAAAAGAGAGAGAGAGAGAGAGAGAGAGAGAGAGAGAAAAGTACAGTAGTTGCAAAGTCTCAAAGTCAAAGAGTTCATGTACAATGTCACAAAATGAAATGGCGAAGCATTATTTCATTTAGAAAAGCTTCTAAATCGTAAATGAAAGGAGCACAAGACGCGCCGAAGACTCGGTTGCGCATCCTCCAACATATCTAAAATTTCTGTGACAGATAGAAAGAAGCTGAAGATATATTGTGTTTTGACATGTTTTATACTGACTTTGAAATGTAAATTAATCGTATGCACATAGAAAAAGAAAAAGGAAAAATAATTATTAAAAAAATTAATTATTCCAAGTTTAAAATAAATTACCATCGCATATTTCGTATATTTTAGTCGACTTTATTCCAATCTAAATAGATAATTTAAAAAATTTCTTCACTATCTATATATATATATATATATATATGAAATTGAAAATTTCAAATAATTTGGAAATTCATTTTTCAAATGTATTCAGAATTTTTAGTATTCATCCTTAAGTTTGTTATATATAGTTATTAGTTGATAAAATAATTTTAACACTCATTTCATTTTCAATAATATATATATTATTTTCTTCGGGAGAGTTATATTTTTCATTTTATTTTTAATTTTAAAATATTCCTAATAAACTAAATATATTAAATTTCATTATTTCAATTGTAATTTACAGGTCAAACTCTTTCCAATCTATTAATTTTCTCAATATTATAGATATGAATGGGATTAATTATCGCAATCAATCGCATATTTAAATTAATAATTTACTTATAAAGCAAATTTTTAGCCGTATAATTTCATATTCAAAATATTCTTTTTTTTTGTATTACAAAAGTCATGTAATTTATTTAATTATATTATTACTATTTAACGAGATATAAAATATAAACATTAAGAAGTTGATCAGAACAGGGAATGCTAGATTTACCGCTATTCCTTACCTTCAAATAAAGTTCGTTAAAATTATCTATCGATAATAAAATAATCGATCTATCCAATTGAATGTTTATTTTCAGGAAAATCGGCGGCTGTCGCGTTTCGGAGGCACAGCGGAGCTGCTCGTTGGTAACCCCGGGAAGAGCGAATCGAGAGCCGAATAACGTCCAAGGCAGCATTGCAATGACCCTCGGGGGCTACGAGCCAACTCCGCGACGTTGATAATTGGGTGTTTAGCCCGAGCATCGGACTGGATGGCATCGGCTTAGTCGACGAGGAGTAGCGTTGACTCCAACACAATTTGGCAATGATACGATGATTACTCATCCTTCTCTCGCTTCCATCCACCCTCCACCCTCCACCCTCCATCCCCATCCCCATTCACCCATTCACCCATTCCCCCATTCCCCAATTCCCCCCTCACCACCCCCAAAAACCGAAATTCGCAGTTCGACACCGAGTGTTTTATGACTCCCGAAAGTATGTGGCATGACATTGCTTATGTTGACATAGTCTACGGCAACTTCTCTGGTTTGCTCTCGTTGAAGAAAGTTCAAACTTATCTCCTGATGCTACTGGCCCCATGTGTTTTTATGCCAAGCGAGGAGTGCGAAAAGGAGACGAAAAGCCGAATGGGAGTTAAATAGTAAACTAGAGAGTCGGCCAGGAGAGGGTGGGTTGGTCTGAACGAGCAAGGGAGGTGAGTAGAGAGGGTGGCTTCTGAAATAAACAATCTAAACTTTGCCTCTTCTGTAGTGACCACGGAAGATCAGTCGTCTTTCTTGGTTTTCAACTTGGTATTAGGGCTGCAAGAGGAGGAGGAGGAGGAGGAGGAGGAGGAGGAGGAGGAGGAGGAGGAGGAGTAGTAGGAGGAGAGAGAGAGAGAGAGAGAGAGAGAGAGAGACAAGAGCTGAGAAGGGAAGAGCAGATGTCAAACGACCATTGTCTTGGCTTCTGTTGGAAGGAACACCTCGGCATCCTCGCTTCGGTGATGTTCTTACCGACTCGCAGTCTGACAGTCTTCCGTTCATTGATGCTCTCTCCTTGATGGCGACTTTACCCGATTGCAGTGGCAATTTTCCTCGGCACAAATGCAGCCGATCCTTTCTTTCTTATTTCTCGGAGGAGAAGGCAACGTCGATTGCATCATTCCTTTTCCTACTCCTTTTCGTAAATTTTTAAGCGAATTCTATCGCAATTCTATCGCTTTTGTCTACCTCCCTCTTTCTCTCCTTTTCGCTGTTGAGGCGTTCGCCAAGCGCGAGCAAACTCACAATGCAGTGAAGTGTCGGTGGAAAATAACAATGCGCCAGTCTGGCTAAGCCCACTGCATGTCAAATCAAATATGTAATAAATTCTACAAACTAATATTAATGCATAGCTGCATAATTTTTAAATGATTCTAATTTGAAAGACCCTGTTGAAAAAAAGTAATAAGCGTTTGTCGGGACAATTGTAGTAACGGATTGTCTCTCTAATATTCTTAGTCATAGCAGCAGAGAAGAAAGCAAA
Source organism: Ceratosolen solmsi marchali (assembly GCF_000503995.2). NCBI lineage: Eukaryota > Metazoa > Arthropoda > Insecta > Hymenoptera > Agaonidae > Ceratosolen > Ceratosolen solmsi. The sequence continues at coordinate 762,303 of NW_011948438.1, forward strand.
GGAAAAACAAAAAAAAAAAACAAAAAAAAAACAAAAAAAAAAATTAAATACCTTATAAAAGTGTGATGTATGAAGATGAGTGTAGGTATACGGACTTTGTTCATAAAAAAAAAAAGTAAAAGTAAAAATCTTGTGCGCCTAGTTATACGAGGGTACAAGCTGAAGAGAAAAACTGCATGGAAAGACGAAGGTGAAAATTTCAAGATTACCGGTGTGACAAGGAAGGCGGAAGCACTGATAAATATGTAGGACATCCTTATCACCCCTCTCACCACACCAACATAATGAATATTCAGTAAAGCAAAAAAAAAAAAAGAAAAGTATATATATTTTTGGTAGGTAGAAGCGCTCTAAAGGTTACGTTCGCTTTTTCTTCTGACGCTGTCTTCATTTTCTGCTTTTCTCTCTCTCTCTCTCTCTCTCTCTCTATGCATGTAACTTTAGCCTAGTCGAAGTGTGGCGAACGAGGAGGCGGAGAAGTGATGCTGAAGGGGAAGAATGAATATTTCTTTTTAGAAGAAATAAACGGTTATTGCGGGTGACGTGTGTATGCATGGGAGGATATATGGTGTAGGAGGAGAAAAATTCATTGTAAAGAATATTAGATGATGCGGTTGTTGAGGTAAAAATATGATTTATAAAAAGTGCTTTTTTATTTTTCGCGCTTTTGTAGACGATAAATTGTCATTATTAGTCGGCATAATGTAAAAGGTAAAGCGAGATCAATTGAAAGTACTCATTCGAAGAGTTAAAATGTAATTCTGATAAATATTGTCGATGACGATAATATTCTGATATAATAATGAAATCGAGCTATTATCGTTTAATGTCATTAGTTTCATCATTTACAATAACAATGTAAAGTTCGAAAATTATAATATTCCTTTAGAATAAAATACACATGGCAATCAATATAATTTCATGTTTATTTAGAGGAAGTTTATTTTTACGTGTTTGTGCATGTGTGTAAAATTTAAAATATCAATTTATTGTTTGCGTATCTTTTCATTTATTTTCTATAATTTACGTTCCACTAGTTGCAACCTATGACTAGTTATTCAATTTCAGCCAATATATTTGTTTAGGCGTAAACTGGTATTTTATAAATATATATTATTAATTATAATTTTTAAACGTTCAGTATTTGCGTTTTTAATATACATGAATAAATCATAATTGAGAAATATTAGTTTAGACACGACAAAAGGATTTGTTCTAATGTAATATCACAAAAGCTGATTATTAATATTTGTCAAAAAATCTAGCCACACTTGTCAGAAAATGACGTTGTAAGATTTCTACTTGGTATTATAATTATAAGGAATGTATTTTGAATTAAGTATCCGCCTCATTGCCGCTCTAATTTTCCGTCTAAGTATATTTGTTCAAAATCTGGCTTTGTTTTGTCTCTCTCTCTCTCTCTCTCTCTCTCTCTCACACACACACACACACACACACATACACGCGCGCGCGCGCGCACACGCACGCACAGACACACGAGAGGACACGAAGCCAGACAGACAGACAGACAGATATACACTTACTGAGTGGAAGAAAACCAAAAGACGATTAATGTAACTGGGAAAAGTCGCTATGCAGTCGTGACATGACAAAAATCCCTTCGCGCAAATCCTTTTGTAGAAATTGCGACCATTTCGAGCACAGTGTATCGCCGAGGTTTAGATATATGCATTTGCATCGCTTTAAGATCTCACGTATTTGGGATTTCGAATGCCTCTTCATTCGTACCAAAAGAGAAGCAATACCAACGCCAGAAATGTAAAAGGAAGCATAGAGGAGGCGGATATGAGGATAAGAGGAGAGACGACGAATAATGCACGTCAGAAGAGGCAAAATAAAAATGAAAAGTAAGACGTATATGTTTCTGGTGCCTGTATACGTGTAAATATTCGTGTGAATAGCAAAGTTCTCAAATAATGCAATACATATTTAAATTCGCACCCGAGTGTCATAGAGTCGACAAAATATACCAGGCCAGTTGAAGCCGACCGAGGTCTTTACTTGCACGAATACATAGTCACTGGAAATTGTTCGAAAAATACATTCTTTTCATTTTTCCTGTTATATGCGAAGTTCTTCCTTCTCAAGATATTTATTTTAGCAACTTATTTAGTGACAAGTATTATTTTTGTGACAAGCATTTTCGTAGATCCATTGATTATCGTCGCGTATTATCATCGAGATTAAAACCAAAATTCCTTATACAGCAATTACTTCTAAAATGTGCTTTACGTTTAGTGCATAAAAACTCTTATGCTATTAGCATAAGTTCGTATGAAGAAATACTTACAGCCAGTCTAATTTGATATGTCAAAGATTATTTATTTTTTTTCCTTATTTAAAAAACTATCGTCTATTTAATTATATTTTTCACTATTTAATTAGATTTATTACTCATGCCGAATACAGAGAAATATTTAAGTATAAAGGTAGGATAAATGTCTGATTTTGCATTAGGATTAATACGAGATTATAGACAGGAATGTATTGACATCGATAACTCAGCTGGAAGAGCATTTATTGCGAAAAAAGGTCCTGACTACAGATTCCTTCAACTCGAGTACAGATCGACTTTTTCTTAAGCTTCATTCAAATTTTTACTATTAATGGGAATCCTACCAGTCACTTTATTATTATTATTATTATTATTGTTATTGTTATTGTTATCATTATTATTGTTATTATTGTTATTATTGTTGTTGTTATTATTGTTATTATTGTTATCATTATTATTGTTATTATTGTTATTATTGTTGTTGTTATTATTGTTATTATTGTTATCATTATTATTGTTATTATTGTTATTATATTTTATAGTATTTATTTTTTTATAATTATTAAATTAATTTTTTTAACCTATTCTAAGCAGCAAATGTTTATAAATAATTGCACTTTTTTTAATTATTGGGTAATTATTTGGCATTATTAGGCAAGTTTGCATTACGCTTTTTTATGCTAAAAGGATATATTTTCTATTATTTTATAATTTCATTACTTTCCAATTCACTATAGATTTAAGCATATTATTACCATTATTATTATCAATAGAATGATGATTAATGATTAATAATATAGAAAATTATTATTAATGAAAAATTATTACCATCTTATATTTAATGTGAATTAAAAATTCAATTTAATTTATGCTATAATAAATACTTTCATTTAATTTTAAATCATAAAAAGATAGTTTCTAAAGATTATTAATCTTTTACGTTGTTTCCAATATTTTAACTACTGGTATAACAAAAGTACAAATCTTAATCAATATGAAAGTAAAATGTACATTTAATTACTGTTAAGTGTTCAAAATTCAATAGAAATATATCGTCTTATTTTTAATCTTCAATTTTTTTTCATTCATCGACGTTGTTTTTTTTTTTTATGTTTTTAATATTTTATTATTATTATTCAATTGAAAACAATGTAAAATGATTATTCTTTGCTTACATTTATCAATAATCGCCTATTGACTCTGGCATGAGCGTAAATATGCATGAGACTAAAAAAATCTTTCAATTTATGATTTATAGAGGTTGAAGTTGTTTTTTTTTTTTTTTTTTTTTTTTTTTTTTTTTTTTTTTTGTTTACATCGATGTAAAGTTACTCGACAACTTAAATACAATTAGATTGTTATGGATATAATGAATATAAATTTTAGCAGGTCCTTATCGATTTAATATTATCATCGATTCGTAAATGATTTCCTAATAATTTTCTAATTCTCTATACAATTGAATAACTTTTTCTCATTCTCTTTCTTCCCGATTCTTCCTTTTAGTTCCTGTATGCTGCTTAGTTATTTCGATTCTTTGCGAAATCATGCAGAATGAATTTCAATTCCGCTCAGTGTATACGCAGAGTAAATTTTCATTCTATAGTTTCTACCGAATGTCAATAGGCAAAAACATGGAAGCTCCTGAATAAGCCAGAAGCAGAGCAACTGAGATAGATGAATAAAACGGAAATTTGACATACGTGACGGAGAGCGCTGTGAGAAAAATCAGTAGTTTATCATTTTTATCAAATGTTCAATTGTTTTTGTATTGCCAAAGGGAAATTGCAATTTTCAGTTTGATTTTCAAGTTAACAATAATGAAAATGATGAAATAATCTATTCGTTTTACCGTTTTTTGTTTGTTTGTTTGTTTGTTTGTTTTTTTTTCATTTATATATAATAAATTTGATACTTTAAATTACAAAGTAAATATCATCTATCAATTTTTAATATGAAAATTATAAGTATATATCAATAAATATTATTTTTGTATTGTAATTGTCTAAATTTATCATACAATATTACACAAAATAGGTATTTTTACATTTGGGCATAAAATAATTATCGATTATTTTAATTTTTTTTAGGATATTCGGTGCTCTTTTCCCAACATGTTTCACAATAAACAATTCACCATATTTATACGAAACTAGTGGATCTTTTGCTGGTTTCACGATTTTTAACGGATTCGACAATGACAGGAAAAAAATGTTGTTTGCAAAAAATTCATTTTTGTTAAAAATAGTATTGGCTGGAATTAACATTTCAGTATTATAAAATATAAAAGAATATGCACGGAAGACGTAGACATTTGCCAATTGAACGCAGTATTATATTTAGCCGAAGTTACTTTTATTCGTGCGAAATTTCAACTTTTTATCCATATATTTCCTTTATTGCTTTCGTGTATACTTTTATTTTTTTTATTTTTTATTTTTTTTTATTTTATTTTTTTTTTTATTCTTTTATGCTTCTTGTCTAACGGGGTTAGTGTAGCAAACTAGCAATTAATTCGATCAATTTTAAAATTTTACACAAGCAGATGTATATATAAAATAATTGTCTTTATAATAGATTACATTTATTTTCTTTAGATTACGCCGTACTTTATATTTTTCTATTCATTTAGATCATACATAATGTGGAATAGGTATATTTATAATAGGCATGTTTTTAGATATATAAGTAATAGTTATTTTATTCATCGGTTATGTAATTCTTATGAAAATGAAAGAGAATTAATGTATATATTTAGATTTAAATGAACTTTCAAAGAAATTCAAAAGTAGTACTTTATACATAACTGGACTTGATTCTAAGAATACATCTTACACACACCCATACAAGCCGAATACTAAGGCAAAAGTGTTACGAGGTTTTGTCGCTGTGGAAAAAAGGAGAACGGTACTTATCTTCTTTTGAAGCGGTCGCCACCCCTTTCCCCTTCGCCGCATAAAGCGCGATGAAGCTAACTAGGTTAACTAACACAATTAACGCCTTTGCTAATTTCTCAACGGGCGGCGAGCTTAGGCAATGCAAAGTGGGAGGACAACGTAACGTATCGAAGCGAGGCTCCAGCTAAACTGGTATAATTCACTACTAATAGGCAAATACAATGTGCTCGAGTATACGGGTAAGCCAGGGAACTCTGGTTCACATGCCTCCTTCAACCTCCTTTCAACCCTTCGTCCTATTCTCTACATACCACTCATTCTCTCTCTCTCTCTCTCTCTTTCGTCCTTTCAACCAATCTATCTACCAATGTCGCTTTGTGTACCGTGTATTAGGAGGGAGCCAGGAAGCGCACTTTCAGCAAAATGGGGGTGCGATACGTGAATATTCAACTTGACCCAATCGCGTAAGCCAGTGTACGCTTGCGTGAATGCGATGCATTTAAAACGATGAAAAGTGAGAAAGTCAGAGGCACAGATGTTTCGAATATGCGTCTATTTTATAATTAATATTCTATATTGTATATTTAAATTAATATAAAAAAAAAAAAAAAATAAATAAATAAATACAAAAAATACATTTGAATAATAATGGATGATTCCGATAGTTTATTACTGCTGGTACTATAGATATTTATTGATAATTTTGCATCTTCAGTCCAAATAGCATCGTAGGGAAATTTTTTGTAATATTTATCCCAGCTTGTAAATTGTAATTAATTCGGAAAACGTAAAATGAAATGGTCTAAATCTATATAAGCATATGGAAATATCGTTTGAGCTACAAATAATATGAATAATTATTCCGGGCAGTTGATACACACAATTATAAAGATATTACACCGCGTTAGGCATTGGCAAATCTTTATAAAAAATTTCGTAATAAATTTATGAAGAAAAATCACCATAAGGGGGCAATGATAAGTAAGTTTTATAATCCATAATATATTTTATTTGTCTGAGGCAAATGGCTAATTCAGGGAAACATTCGCCAAAGTCCTTATTATATGCATCGGAAATTAATGGGAATCTTTCATTATATCCATTAATATTTCTAAATTTTGTGTAAAAACAAATAGCTTAGAAATTCCTTAGCCCGAGATTTTTTTTTTTTTTTTTGGAAAAGCTTTAGTCGAACTAAAAGAATTCTTTATAAACAAGTTTATATAAAAGTAGAGAAACTAGAGTTTGGTAAGTACGTCAGATAATGGAGCATTACTCCCCACCCCCGTCGCCCCCCACCCGTACACCAATGTACGTTAATAAGTGTAAGGTGTGGTGTGTGAGTGGGTAGGTATGGGGTGGTAACCGCGAGCTATTGAGCTCTTGTTTAGACCTCTCACCGCGTGTACCGAGTCAAAGGCGAGTTACGGAATCGAGGAAGCAAGGATTGCAGGAACTGTGTGCGCTTGTAAACGCGATTCCGTGCGCGACACTTCGTCGAACAATAGGCGGAATTTCAATGTTGTCATCGTCCCCTTCGTCCCATGAGAAATGATTCGCTTGCTGCTATTTCCGATGGACCTTACCTTACCTTACTGCTGCGTACTTATACGGATCTCATTGCCATTACAGCGTATTTGTATTCAAATTCTGGCATATTATATTATAACTAAACAGCACTGGCTTCCCTTTCAATTTCATTCGACGATGCCTCGTGGTATTAAAATTTTTAAGAATTTTCAAAACGCGTAGAGCTTTAAGCTGCTTAAGCAAATAACGTCATCTATGTTGCAAAACGTAACTTTTGCCACGCGACTCCCGATAAATTTATCGCAACAACAACTCTCGAAACTAATTTATTTCACTTTATTTTTTATTGTTATTTTTAACATTAAAGAAAGTAATATTCACATATTTAATTTATTTAAATAAGAGGCTTTATTTATGGGATATTACAGAATACAATGATAAATTACTTTTTCATTGATCTAGGAATGCATATTAATATTTTTATTGGCCAACATGTATTATTATAGAGAATAGACTTGCATTCATTCTAAATTTGTGCGTAAGAGTGAAAATTTATATCTTTCTTCTCATTAATAAGCTACGCAAATGAAATATAAATTATTATCTGCCATGAATATAATATGGATAATATATAACAGAAACGATGATATTAATTGGGGTTTATAATCATTAATGCATACTGTACTTTGGCTTAAAAAAAAAAAAAAAATAAATAAATAATAATTACTAGATATTATTCAACAAATTTTGTATGTACTCCATGGATTATTACGTAAAACACCGATGAATATGTAAATTATAACTCTCAAAAGATAGCCGCTGCATGATTAATATTGAAAATACATGCAATTAAACTAGAAGAATATTCAGAAAAATATTACAAATTATATAATGCCATTTAATAATTTCTATACATACATACATAAGTGTTTAGACACGCACGTTTGTATGCGCTCACAAACGCACATACACGTATTCATACGTAAATACACAGATGATTTTTTAATACGTTTAATACTGATACGTTTAAAGGCTCTGATATGAAATTCTCATGTATATATATTTTAATACTTATACGTAGAAGTAAAAAATTTCGCTATTATTATGAATATAATTGTATTGACTGTTTAAGATAATTATGAGGATGTGCGCAATTCGATTCTATTAGTCGTAAAGGATACAAATTTATTTTACTTCTCTTATAAATGTTCAATATGGGTACCATCGTATATACATATATTGAAGAGAAGCAAATAACAAATATATTAATGAAAAACTAAGACAACAAAGCGCAGGACTTTAAAGTTAAAATTGAATAGCAAACGCTGAGATTAGTGTGATTTTGCTTCGCAAAATAGAATAATAAAAGGACCCACACTAGGTCCTTAGAAGGCAGCAAAAGTTTTTCGAAACTGCAATTTTGTATTAAAATCGTGTTTCTATCCATTCGAAAACCTGCTCTTATCCCTCTTCACCCTAAAAGTTACAGAAACTGTCTTTCTCAGACAATTTTCAATATTGCATTTCTTCATCTTTAATGTCACCTGCTCATACCTATACATATAAAATAAATTACATACGATAAATAAATTTATTTTATAAAATAATATATTTTTCAAATTTGGTTCATAACGATGATTACGTGCCCGACACAATATACCACTCGGTTCGGTGAAACAATAAAAAATAAAATAATAATTAGTGTCTTGTATCGATTAATAAAATGTTCGTTAAAATGAATAATAAACATTGTAAAAGAGATTGTGAAAAATATGTGCTACTTTGTCATAGAACTTAAGAAGCTTAAGGACGGTTTTATCATCTAATAAAGTGATTAACCACACCTACAATTAACGCTCTAAGAAGTTGTAAGAAGCTTTGTAAAATGTGGTATAAGTAAACGTAAGGATGGGCTGCTTATTGCAAACGTAAAAATTATTCATAAACAATTGGCCAGCAGAGTACCAAAAATGAATCGAACTACCCTTAATTTATTATGCTCCCGTACTAAATAAACAAACAAATAAGTTATTTGAGTAAAAACATTATTAAGACATAACTTTGGTCGATTGTATGTATGAAACTCCGTGTGAAACTGCAATATTTAGAAAAAATTTTAAAAATTTTTTGTAATATAAAGTATTGTTTAAATTTAATATTCTTGTATTGATTATCGTAAATTGAAAATATTAAATTTTAGCTTATTAAAGATTATTAACATAATAAGCGAAGATTATGATATTAAAGGCATTTGTGGTGATATGAAGTTTATTAGTAAGTAGTATATTGCAATTAAGAAAGATTAAAAGTATATTTAATTAACAAAAAAAAAAACAAAAACAAAAAAAACAAAAAAAAAACTTAAAATCTACCAATAAATATACTACAAATTTTATCTAAAAATTACTTGAGTTTTAGTATAAAGTGTAGAATATGCAGCGGTTGAAATAAAATTTTTCAAATCTAATGAAAATCTAAGGCAGTTAAATAATATATAATTTTAGTTGATATTAATAATTAATTTATAAAAATTGATCTACTAACATTACTAATGATACTATTAAAAGCTAAATACAAATTATTTGAAATTTGCTACAAAAAATTATTTCATTAGAATGATCTTTTTTTACATTAAATACTTTTTATCACATGCAAATATTTATTATTTCAGGTGTTTACATAAGAAAATATTTCTTATAGCGATAACTTGAAGCTTAATTTAAAATCGAATATCGATGTATAATACTATTGTTACTAGTTACTAATAGTCTTTAATAGTAAATATAAATCAATATTATGATATATAAAGAATTATTTTTATTCCGTTTAGTAACTGCAACATGGAATATTGATAATCTCTATTGTTAACAATAAATTTCATTTTTACTCCACTGTAATGAGGGTAATGCCTTTTTTTTTTTATTCCGAAATACGAAAATAGCGGAGCAATTTATATTTTGTTTTTATTTCTTCTATTTATTCTCGGTATTAGTTAACGCCGAACGAGGAGTAACTTACCGAGCGCATTGCCTGGCATACGACAAGGGCAGGGGAATTTGCTATTTGGCCACCCTATCCGTTTCATCCCATATACTTTTGTCCTTCTCTTTATTTTCATCTAGGCAAGAACAGCACATTTATCCTGTATACGAATACCCGTGCAGCTTATCCGAATTCTGTAAACGAGATCATCTTTTTCTCCTCCCACAATTTGCGATTTATCACTATCATTATATTCTTATTGATATACTTACAGATTCATTTATACATTTTTAATGTTAACTAAGTATTATTAATAATGTGTACATCGAGAAAAATTTATTCCTTTTGATACATTTTCAAATGATAAAAGATATAATTTAAAAATCATATTAAAAAAATGTAAAATTATCGTATTGCCTGATTACTTAAAAGAGAATAAAATTGCCTATTTGAAATTTAATATCACCAGGGATTAAGGGCGAACCAACCAATCCAGTGGTAGTCGGAAGCGCAATGATGCTGATCTCAAGAATGTAGGGAGGAAGTAATGTAGTCCTTTTGGCAGTTACCACGAGGGGACCATATTGTCGAGGATATTCGAAGCCATCCGAAACCATCCGAAGCCATCCGAAGCCATCCGAAGCCATCCGAAGCAATAATCTCTCACGCCTCGTCTCTCCATATAGCTCTCTCTCTCTCTCTCTCTCTCTCTCTCTCTCTCTCTCTCTCATTCTGACTCTGTCTCCGAGATTTCAGCAAGCCCTTAATGTCATCCTAACACAATTATCTTGTTCGTTGGTATTTGAATCTCCTCCTTCCCCTTCTCCTTTCATCACATGCTTGAAACCACCAAACTCAAGGCGATCAGTCAATCTGCTCTCGTCGATCGTCGGCGGCGAAGGTATTCCCAGTTGCAAGGATAGACGGCTATTTCTCATCGTCATCGTCTTGCTCAGTGTATAATTATGCACCCCAGGCATATATATATATATATATATATATATATATATATATATATATATTAGAAAAAAAAATATTTTTTTTTATATTTATATAAAAATATAATTATCTTAATAAATGCAACGATGTTTTTGATATTTATAACATATCAAAATTACATGCGTACATACATGCACCAATCGATGAAATATAAGAATCCTAAAACTCTTGTAATTTCTAAGGTGACATCTATGATGAAGCTTCATCACTACTTCTACACAATTTATTGGCCCAAGAACATGATAAATGGTTTTGGCAAATGTAGCCGACCAACCATTTACATAAAATGATAAAATGATAAAATGATAAAGGAAAAAACAATTTAATAAAAATCATTCGGATAGAATCCATAACGTCTTGCAAGCAAATCAACGAACTTCCTCCATGTTCCACTGTGCATTGGACAGATTCGAAAAGCTCACTCCGAGCGCAGAATCCACTTTAACGGTCCTTACTAATTACTGGGGTCGTACGCTCGTTTGCTTTAACTTTGATTAACTTTCTCTTACCCCTCAACATTTACCCCCATATCTCTTTCTCACTCTTGCACTATATTTTCTCCATGTCCCCTCGATTTCGACTGGCTTGTCGGAAAGAGAGCTTAAATCTTTGACAGAAGAAGCGAAGTGTACCAGCACTAACATTCAGGCAAATAGTTTTGAAAATCGATACAATTTCGATTACATGATTTGTGTAATTGAGAGAAAAAAGAGTAGATGAAAGGTGAGTAATGGTAGACAAATGGAAAGGACAGGTAGCGAAGATTTGCTGTAAACTATGGATTTTCTCGAATATTGGTAGAAAAATTATGTAATTATCGTCATCGTTTTAGTACGCTCAACCGTCCATTAATATCCTAATAAATTAAGTAAAATTGTACAATCTATAAGTAAGTATATAACTGTTAATGCAAGAAAAAAGAAATATCTAGTAACGATAAAAAATAAAGAGAGTATTTTTATAAAAATTTTAAATATATTACATTATAAAAGTAAAATTTTTCTTTTGAAAGTGAATTCACATTTATATAAGAGACAATCATTAACTACAATCATGGTAAATGTAGAATATTTATTTATTAATGTTATAAAAGAATAATAATGGCAATTTTATAGTAGCTTAATGTACTATTTTCAAAGAATGGAAACGAGAAATATATTTCAAATCAATGTATTTATTAGAAATAAATTTTTCTTACCGTAAAATAATTAATATTTTAATAAGAATAGTAATTTCGTCTAATATTTGCTAATTCATAATAATCTTCTTTATTAATAATAACATTAAGAAACAATATACTGAATATTATGCATATATATATATAATTTTGATTAGTTAAAATTAAATAAAGTTTCTTTTTAATTTCAATTTTGTTATATAAATACAGCGACTTAAGTGAAAAGGACAACCAATTTTGCCTAATCAGAATTAATAGTACTAGCAGTACTGTTACTTCTGTTTGTTTCAATTTTTATTATACTGTTCATTATACAATGCAATTCATTCTTATAAAAATTAGTTTAGCAATATAAATGCTTTCGTAAATCATTACTTAGCTCGCCGACTAATTTCCTTTCTTAATGAAAACTAATGGCTTTGAAATGAAAATAGTTGATCTATTAATGTCCATAAAATAGTCAAATAGCTGATTGTCTTCGAATTATGTATCACTTGAAGTCAAAGTTCTTATAAAATACATAGAATATATAAGCCCAATGTCAACCATTACATTAATGTTGCTTGATTCAATCAACCAAACTTTCATAATAACGTATAATTGAGAGATGCGTTACATCAATGTGGCAAGTAAATATTAATATAAGCGTTTTATGTTTACACCTGTTGGGAGAAATTATTAATTATATTTCATTTTAAGAATAAATAATATAAAGTTATGTATTTTATAAATTTTAAATATAAATGATTTTCAAATAAAGGATAAAGAACGACTAATTAATGTATATACATGTATAATAAATACATTTCGTGTAGTAGATTTCATATGTCGAGACAAGTGTATGTGTACAGTGTTATATGTAGAGGAGTATTTATATTTATCCTAAACATTTCTCTTAAATCAACTATCTCTTCAGCATAATATCGCTCGATGTAATATCTATTGTAAATTTCGGTTTTTGTTATTTTATCTTAATAATCAGTTCTTAACTTAAATCGTAATTTTTACGTTATTATGTCTTACGTTAAAAGTGAAATAATGGATAAAAATTATGTCGTTGTCTATAATATAATGTGGATAGACTATTTATGGATATCGCGAAGGAAAATAGGAAAAAGAGTAAGAAACTCTATTCATTCGTATATACTTTAAGCCTCCGCTTCATTTGATAATCGTGGCACGAAATCTAACGCCTCCATGTAATGCCAAATATTTACAATTTACAGGAAATATTTGTAATAATAATTTATCAAATCAACTGCCTCGAAAGATAATAATTTCCTCGAAAGTGCACTAAAAAGAGTCAACTCCATCTACAAAAGTGCACATGTGCATTACCGGATATAGAGAGCTAAAAATTTAATTGGAATCTAGTAGTCTAGTGGCATGTCAAAGCAACAAGTTAACTTTCAAAGCATCGATGCCTCTATGACTCTGAAAGCACTCATATTTTGCACAATGAGATTAACTGAAATACGAAAACGCGGTGTCGTAAATAACGAGCATATGTAGTTGTGCAGAAATGCAGCCAAGGCAAACGAAATGTATTCTATCTGTTGAATTTCAAGAGCTATATAGAAATTTTTTACTTAATAGGGAAGATGTACGATTTATTTTAATGCAATGATCCACAATTGAATTATTTTCTCTAGACCATTACTATGTCAATTATACAGAATATAAATTTATTAAACATATTTGATAGTCACATTTAGTTATTGCATAATGAATTAGTTTCCCTTTTCTTTTTTAAACATTACAATATTAAATTTTCTTTTTCTTTTTAATCGTTCATACTTTGATGTGACAATTGCTATTATTATTGATGTAATATACATGAAAATCATTCCAGGCTACTAATTTGTTTATCAAAAAGATCTCTAACAGTTAAACTTCGAAGGAAGATTGATATCGGTATGGCTTGAACTCAGGAATCCCTTAAGCAGTATAACCGAATAGGAAAATATAGATCAAAAGATGTATGGGACATGGATCTCTTGTGAAATTGAAATAGACTACATTGACATGAGTAAATGTGAAATACTACTAGAGCAGAGCAAAAATTGTTCGTAAAAAAGAAGAGGAATAAAGGAAAAAAGAGACAATCAAAGTAAGATCTCAACCCTCCGATCATTTGCCCTGATCTCTTGAATATCTTGAAGTGAATAATCGTTGTACAGGAAAGTAGGCAGGGATTAGCAATCTAAGCTTATGTGATAATAAAACATGTATTCTTCAAATGAGTCATAGTTGGTTTTTATATGTAAGGAAAATAAAAGTCAGTGTTTCGTGTAGAATGTTAGAGTTTTGAAAAAAATCATTTCTAAAAATAAATCTAATCGTGTTTGAAATATTTTAAAGCAAAGTTAGTACACGATTAAATGTACAAAAAGAATTTTTTAATAATTTTCATTAGCGTAAAAAAGTTTCAATCGAATTTCCGTGTTAAAGAGAAATTAATCCAATTTTTTTATCGATAAAAATTTTAAAGATACAAGATTTTTTAAACAAGTAGATATTAATAAATCCAAACTACTTTATAATTATATTATTATTATTATTATTATTATTATTATTTTACATGCGTGCACGTGTATTCATTTAAAATTCATTAATATGTCAAAAATTAAAATGGTTAAAAATATATATTTAAAAGCTTATAAAAAAAAAAAAAAAAAAAAAAAAAAAAAAAAAAAAAAAAAACAACAAAAAAGAAATAACAATATTAACATATAATTTTTTTTTTTGCAGAAATATAAATTGCTGACATATAATTAAGTGAATCATTGTAGATTTCCGAATCTATCATTTTGATAAAAAATTTGTCAAAAGTACATTATACTTTTTATGAACATATTTTTGTTATTACACTTAAAATTATAAAATTAGTAATTATGAATAACGTGTAGCGAATTATTATAGTGTAATACAAAAATACTTCTATCCTGCACTTTTTTAAAATAGTGAGCCAATAAATATCCGAATATCTAGAATAAAATCTTTAAATTGATAATAATATTATAATATATATATATATATATATATATATATATATATATAGATAATGTATTAAAAAAATTCCAGATATTTTTATCGCTTGATTTGGAGTTTGTAAAAAATCAATATTATACATTAAATGCAAATATTTTCATTACTTTAACGCCTCAGTAAACATAAAATATTTTATGTATTGAAAGGTAGAATAAGCTATTATAAACATTATTATATTAACTTGTATTATATATATATAAAGCCCAAGGATTACGAATATTATGCTGATTAGCATATAATTATTTTCAGCCATATATTTAATATTAATTTAAATAAAATCTTTCTTAATTGAAATTATGAAGTACTCTAAGAATGATTTAATTACGAAATAGCCGATTAACTATATAATTTGTTTGGTCACTAGTAGTTTTAGTTTTAATGCAGATAAGCATGCGATCTGCATAATAACAATTAATTAACTCAGATACAAAAATTAAATCTGAACGAGTTGTTACAAAACACGAGAGAGGATTACAAAGTTGAATCGGCTTGTATCAATTCAACGGAAGCTGGATCGAGCATCGTCATTTAGTTTATTCGAATCTAAAGGTTAACGATAAATAAACGGGATTTATTATTCTACGACGGATGGATAAATTTTCACGACATGGCTAATTGATTACTATTAATCCGATCATTTCGATTCATTGAACGAGAAACGTAGAGAATTTCGTGTCGCCAATCGCTCGATGCAGCTACGCATAATGATCATAAATACAAAAATTACGTTCCATATACGCGTCGTTAAAAGTACCGTAAATTTATATATAAATATATATGATATATTCATTTTTGGCAATTTTTTAAGCTAAATTTCGAGCGGGCACAGATAATTATATAAGAATCATTAAATTTTAACACATAAATTTATCGCGAATGCTATATAAATTTATATTAGATAAGAATTTAATTTACACTCCAACCGTAATTCCTCTGTAACGTTCACAAACGATTCCTACAAATACTTAAATTACTACTGTTAGATTAAATTAAATTGACACGCTTATGAACAGATCAGCGAATCTCTAAATTTTCACTTGGACGCTTATAGAAAGAAATGCAAACATTGCAACTTTGCGCGCAAATGACGATCGCCTAGCAACACTTGAAATTGGCCAAATAGTCGTCGGAGTCGAAAAGGGTGTAGAAATGAAGAAGGAGGGGGCGGGGGACGGGGGATATGAAAATAATAATAATAATAATAATAATAATAAAAAAAGAAGAAAGATAAAGTGTAAGCGATGCACTCGTGTTCACAACACAAGGCACTTTCCCATTGAACCAAGATTTTATCCGGGATATTGCTGTCGTAGCTACTCTACTCGGGCTTAATATCCAAAATAAGATGGTCGTTATTGTAACGGCGTCTCGTCATTCTCGTCAAAGATACATTCGTGTTCATTCGGTATTAGTCTTTCGAAGCAAGCGATGAAGTGAAGCTAAATCCAAGATTTATACACGAGTGCTTGCTTTTGCCACTTCCATTTTCTGTCGCTCTTTGTCATTTTCTCACCCCACGATGAATGCTTTGCAATCTTTCTACTTGAATGCATCAAATCCATCTTTATTTCCTTCCAAGCACTATTATTATCATCATCAGCATTTTCATCATAATCATCATCATCATCATCATCATCATCATCATCATCATCATCATCATCATCATCATCATCATCATCATCATCATCATCATCATCATCATCATCATCATCATCATCATCATCATCATCATCATCATCATCATCATCATCATCATCATCATCATCATCATCATCATCATCATCATCATCATCATCATCATCATCATCATCATCATCATCATCATCATCATCATCATCATCATCATCATCATCATCATCATCATCATCATCATCATCATCATCATCATCATCATCATCATCATCATCATCATCATCATCATCATCATCATCATCATCATCATCATCATCATCATCATCATCATCATCATCATCATCATCATCATCATCATCATCATCATCATCATCATCATCATCATCATCATCATCATCATCATCATCATCATCATCATCATCATCATCATCATCATCATCATCATCATCATCATCATCATCATCATCATCATCATCATCATCATCATCATCATCATCATCATCATCATCATCATCATCATCATCATCATCATCATCATCATCATCATCATCATCATCATCATCATCATCATCATCATCATCATCATCATCATCATCATCATCATCATCATCATCATCATCATCATCATCATCATCATCATCATCATCATCATCATCATCATCATCATCATCATCATCATCATCATCATCATCATCATCATCATCATCATCATCATCATCATCATCATCATCATCATCATCATCATCATCATCATCATCATCATCATCATCATCATCATCATCATCATCATCATCATCATCATCATCATCATCATCATCATAATTATTATTATTATTATTATTATTACTATTTTGTTTATGTTACAGTGTTTTATAGTGTTTACGGTTATATTTCAACATATATAAGATTTGATTTATTATGAGGCATGTTGCAGGATATTATTAAAATATTGATTACTACTGCATAAAAACGTGTGCGCGCAGGACTATGTACAAAAGCATTTCTACACATCTGCATTTACGTGAACATAAATTATAATTGGAAAAATATTTATTATTAGTGTAATGTACGGTAATATAGCAAAAAAGAAAAGAAGAAAAAATTATGGTTCAATTTATCATAGATTTTCCATATTTATCGTACTTACAAATATCAATGAAAATGGAAAATTACATTGTTTTTCAACATATCACTGTAACTAAGGAATTGAAGAGAAACAAATGGTGGAAAAAATCTATGAATATAGCAAAGTTTTTAATGAATGTTCGCTCATTAATTAAATTATAAATAATTAACAATAGTGAGACCGGATTTTTATATTATGAATTAAGTTGCATCAAAGTAAATTATCTTAAATTCTCTACACCAAACACTTTCAATCTATTCTTATTTAATATTTCTTTCTTTATCGATGTGTATATCTATGGTACATAGTTGGCTGGTTTGATAACAATCGGTCTAACGCACAAGCAACTCCTATAATTTCAATGCAGGAGCCACCATGAAACTCAACCCGGTGAAACTTAAGCGAAGCTCTCACTCTCTATCTCCCTGACTCTTTGTCTTTCTTTGTTTGTTCTGCTTTCTCTTATTCTATTTATTGAACTAAATACTGGTTATTAGGCGACAAATCGCTGGATAAATTGACTCGGTTAATTAGCTGGAGGATTTCACTAATTACCATATTCGATATAAATTTTCGTCAAATATAAATTAATGAAATGCCCGTTGCTCGTATCAAACGTACAAGCGTAGAAAAATGTTTTGATACATTGGACGTTATATTTTCTGATTTGCGTACGCTTCATTTTGCATCGATCGAACGTAGTCGTCAGTAAAGATATATAAGCCGACAGGGTCGTAGATACCGAGAGAGAGAGAGAGAGAGAGAGAAAGAAATTTAAGGAAGTATATTGTACAGTAATCGTATGTTACACCCTAAGATTTGGAGGAAGCCATTGGGTACAAATCAACCGTAGGATCTTTTCCACAAAAGTTAATTAATTTGCAAATAATAGAAAAAAGAAGTAAAAAATACGTGAAATATATAATTTACAATATAAACTCATGAATCTTAGTGTGCAATAAATGTATCATGGAAATGAAATATTTGATGAAATAAAAAATTCGATACAATTAAACGTTATTTAGCGAACGAGTAAAAGATGAATAAAGAAAAATTCAATTGTAAATTAATTTAGTGTAATGTAATTAATGTAAATTAAATTTAATATTAATTAAAGGATATGGTGAGTGTGCTAAGTGAGTGTAAAGTACTTTTCAATATATATATATATATATATATATATATTAGTAAACGCGATTGAGATAGCATAATAAGCTTTTTATAAATTTTTATTGCCCATTGGCGCTTCTTTCATTATAGAAATATCGAAAGGAAGGAGAGCAAAACTAAAATACATGGGAATATTTTTACAGGATTTCGGTAATTATTTGTTACAGCCGGTCTTTTGATCCGGATGATTGTATACGAGTTTAATTTAATGAAGTCCAGCGGATGCAGCAAACTTTTCATCTCTAAAATGAATATTCCATGTTCGAGAGAAAGAAATTTTGCTCTCATTTCGGCATTGATTGTTGTTCAAATAATCGAGGGTAAATTCATTAAAAAGCAATTTTAACCTCTCAATTATATATCGAATATTTATAAATATGAAATTAATAGGTATAATGAATATTCAGGACTAAAGAATATTATGATGTAGTTGAATGAGATAATTAGTCGAATGTATTTGTCTTTGTCAATATGAATATCAAGCGAGCATATTCCCGACTTTCTCACAATAGTGTTTATAAAGAATGTAAAAGAGAGAGCGAGAGAGAGAGCGAGAGAGAGAGAGAGAGAGAGAGTGAGAGAGTGAGAGAGTGCGGGAATGAGAGTTGGAAGAAAAGAGCGTACAAACCGATAAGTAGAGGGAAGGAGAAAAAGTGAAAGGGAGGGTCGTGCCGAGCTAACGAAGAGGAATCGAAAAGTGGACTGGGAAAGGAGTTCGAAATCTCGAGCGGACGGTACCTCTTACTCCAAGTACCTAATCGCGTGCCACTGGGGATCGCCTAATTTCTTTTTATAACTTTCAAGACAATCGTCGGCGTTTCTCAGCATTCGTGAAAGACGCTTCTATCCGAAGAGGAGTAGAAGCGATTTAGTTTCCTCGTTTGCTAGTCCTTTGTTAATGCGTTTTTAAATCGGTTGCTAGTTGTCGGCAATTTTTCGATCGTTTAAAGTAAATTGACAGCTGCCGTAATTAATGAAAATTGTCTTTTTACCAGAAATGAGTTCAGAAAATTCCATCACATTATTATGAATGGAATGTTAAGCTTTCGCTGTTTGTCAATTAATTATAGTTAAATTGAAATTTCATCAGCATAAAATGAACATCGATCGATTATTCCTCATCTTTATAATGTGCAAAATTATAGACGGAGAAAACTCTATATAATATACACATATATGTATATATTGAAATAATATGTTTACAAAGACTTGTTATGGAAAAACATTAGAAAGTCATTAAAACTACAATTGATAACTGACTTTTAACAAATTAATTTTAATGAATTTCAAATTATAACCCCTAATGTTAGATAAAAATGAGCCTTACACAATTACATTATGATGATTACAATATCATAATATAAAATAATCGTAGAATGATCGAATACAGTAATGTAATTTTTATAATGTAGTATTAGAGATAAATACTGTCTCTGATAATAGTATGTAATATAATACTATAATATATCTATAATATATCTTGTATAATATTTAAAAACTATTTATAGATATAAAATTAATTCATGTAAAGTTCACATTATATATTTTATGTTTAGCATTCGATTTTTATGAAAAACTTTTTTAATGAAACAGTAAATAAAGTAATTATAGTACAGATATATTAGATTATTTATAAATTCCTTAGAATATTATAAATATTTTTTAAAAAAATTATCAGCTATATATAAAAAAAATTAATATGTTGTATATTCAAAGCTTGAACAACATTAACTTTGCATTTTAATTGAATTATAATTCTGCTCTTATGGTGTTAAGACTTAGTTACTTATACTTTCCTATATTTTATAAATATTATTTTGTAAAGAAACTATTAACAGATTTATTTGGGTTTAACGCGATATTGACACATTTAATATATTTAAAAAAAAAAATATTTCAAGTCGATCCAGGCCTCGATTTAAAAGTTGTGAATATAAAGAAGAAAGAACTTTTGAGAAAACTTATATTAAAACAAATGTTAAAACTTTTTGCTTACAATACATGTATTACATGTCCTGTTCCAGTTTTGTAGTTGTCAAATGATCAATGCAAGAGTTTCGATATAATCTTTGCATTATTATACTTGGAAAGCGAATTTTACTTAAAAAAAAAAAAAAAAAAAAAGAAAGAAAAAAAAAAGAAAAAAACGTTTAAGACAAAATGAGTTCTACAAGTAGCTGTTTCCATTAATTTCATAAAGTTTTTCTATACTTTATAATATAAGTACATTATTTTCATAATTTTTATAAATAATATGCATGCTATTAATACATACTTTTTTTTTAAAAATTTTTATCCTTTAATAATTTATATATTTATATTCTAACAATATATTTTAATGAAATATAATTGAGTTATCACTTACAATATTAATATTGTAAATTATTCTGAATTGTTATAAAATCGATGATTTACATGTTTGAAAATAATCATGGCTTATACAACATTTTGTCAACAAGTTTCCTTAATTATAATGCTTATTTGATAATATAATACATTGCGTCCATTGCAATGGTCAAGTGATATCGTCTTGACAATCATTTCATACTGTCAGGTCGGTCTTTTGTTAAGAGATCCGTCGAGGAAAACTTAATTAAATTATTCCGAGCCAATCCTGAATGCGCAACTATAACTAACATGATTTTGAATGATAAATTACATGAAAATAATCCGATGACGAACGATCAGAATTTAAAATATATAAAATGTAGAATTGGAAAAAATGTGAGCCAGTGAAATATATTTTAATGATAAAATTAATTTTACAAATTAAAAAATAAATATCACAAATACATTAAAAAATTAATTTATAATCGAATTTTTGAAAAATAATAAATTGCTAAGAATCTATTTTATTTATTGCACGCGTACTTACAAAAATTTTTAAATCTTATTTTTAATCATATAGATAAAAATGAATGAATTGAAGTGCCGTCGTCCGCCTACTGACAATATAATAATATTGTTAAAAGCAAGAGAAAATATGATTGATTAATGATCACATGACGTGTACAGCTTTAAAGAATGCTTAGTAAATTAATTCATAAATAATTTAAATATACAAATTGATATATAATGATTAATGTAAGTGTGGACATGTATGTGTAGATTATACGTACGTGAACCTGATGCACCAAAAATACATGAATGCGGGAGTAGAAAGCACGTAAGCATCAATGACCACTTCATCTTCATTCTATAAAGAGAATAAAATGTTAAAAGTCAAATTTATATTGAAAATATAAATTTCATTATGCAATATATCCGATAAACATATTGGTATGAGAGTATTGGTTCTCTGAAAAATTAATTCAATTATTATGAAATTGCGTAATATATTTATTGATAATGAGCTGAAAACTTATAATTAATTACAGATTTTATTATAATTAGCGAGTCTTTTAATTAACTTTTAAGGAATTATATTTAATAATTTTATAATATATAATGTGACTTTATATCGACAAGAAAATTACATAAAAATAATAAGTGTATGAATTGACTTTGTTACACAGTAACATCTTGGACTATGATTTTATCATAATTTCGTGTTATAAATGTTTGCAATCAAACTGCTACATAATTTGAAGAACCATTTACGATTAAAGAGAACTGTTAATTTTTTTATTAATATATTATCTTTTGAATCAGTTATGTGTATTTTCTGATATATATATATATATATAAGTTGCTTTCTCAGTCTTAAAGCTTGTTTAGATTGGATATGTAATTTCATAAAATAACAACCATATAAATACTTTAGACTAAGCCAATAATAATAATGTATACTATAAAAAAATTGAAGATTGTAATTTTTGTAGATTTTTTAAAACGATTCTCGAGTTTTCTCGATTGTCTCTGGCCGCAGTCATTGGTTTTTTTTTTTTTTTTATATATATATATCATTTTATAGATAAACTTTTAACTTGTAAAAGTTAAAGACTCATACGCTCAAGAAATAGAAAGTGGAAGAGTAAGATGATGCCCGGTGGGAACAAAAAAAACACACGCGAGCGCGGGCACGCGCGCACGCACACACACACACACATGTAGATTGTAAGCAAGTTGAGAAATAGTGAGCATCGAATGGGAGAAGGAAAAGGCAAAAAACGTTTAAGAAAAGTAATACTTAACAATAAACTTTATTTCTCTTGTTGTTGCTAAGAAAGTTGGATGGATCGAACTTTTATATTCTCAAAATTATAATAGACCTACGGATATTGTATTTCTTTTATCGCATTTACTCGACTACATCGTAGCGTTAAAATCATCAACAACAAGAAAAAATATTTTACTTAAATATCATCTATTAATAATTAATTTACTTTATGTTAATTTTAATAACGTAACTTTTACATGAAAAAAATGTGAAATAAATTTAATATAACGTTCGTGTTATACATAATAGAATTGCTAGTGAATTGTTTTATTTAATCAATATACTGATTGTTATTTGAAACACAATGGATAGAAAATAGTTTATGATTTATTTAAAGGTAATTAATGTAAATTGGAGAAAATAATCAAACGATATAAAATTAATTATATTCAAATCAAAATTTATAATAGAAAATTTTCGCGCGTATTGAGATATACAAGTATACACAGGAATATTGTAACTTAATAAAATCTACTAACAATTGTCAAAAGTAATGACTACAGTTATATATATATATATATATATATATATATATATATATATATAAATAATTTAATTTTTATATAAATAAAAATTGTTATCATACTTATCATTGTCACATTTACCTACTACGTATATATTTCAACTAGTTTCTTCTATTTAATTAATAATGCACGGAGCATCCATCACTTTTTCTATCCAATAACTCATTATAGAGAGCATAATAAATGACTAGGAAAAGGTAAATTAAAATTGAATCAACGACATGCGTCATTCTGCGGTAGTCGCGTTTTTAACAAGGGAATATCCTGGCTGAAAATCGTCATTGCTACGTCACATGATCATTAATTCAATCGTGACAAGAATATCCAGCCATTTAATTAAATTTGGCACTCATGAGCTTCAGTTTGTTTTCTTCACTCATTTGGTACACTCAGAATAAAAGGAGCGAAGGTAAGGAGGAAGTTTGTGCATCATTCTAGTTCTGATAAAGTACACACCTTTTATTTTTTCTAACGATTTTTTCTTTTGTTTCGTGCCAGAAGCTAATATCCGCAACGTCAGCGCATGTGTCGTTACTCGAGAGAACTTTATTTTTCTTTATCAGGCTTGGCAGTATTGCGAGTGAGGAAGAAAATAGTTTCAACGATGGTGAAGCTTGGCTTTTCACCACCTAACAGCGGAACAGCATCTATTTCAGTACTTTCTCTCGCTTAACTCATCGGCTCTTTTATTTAATTATCGTTTGCTTTTGTTCCGTTCAATTTGTACATTCTTTTCATATATTAGAACAAACTTCTAACTAAAGGGGCGGATTATGATTATTGTCGTTATTGATATCTAGTGAGAAATATCAATAAATCCAAGAAAATGAACAATAAATCCATTGATTTTGGTATTTATTTGGTATATAGATAGAATTAGAAATTCTCTCGTGTGAATTTAATCAGGTTGACTGTATCAATCAGGCCTATGGTAGCTTAAGTTGAAACGACATCTGCTTCTTTCCGTCTCCATCACCTTCTCCTAATCATCAACAATGCCTCCTCCATTTACCAATTAAGCTTACCTGCTTCTGGTCTTTGCTCTCGTAGCTAATAATTTTTATTTTTTTCCCTTTGGATGCACCATTACTGATAATTAACTGATGTAATGTCAGCAGCCTTCTTCGATAAATTTCATGTCTTGCTATAGGCGAAATAAAAGAAATAAGTGGCAAGAGAAGAGTCACGTAAAGAATTTGTACTTTCTTAAGCTCGTGATTTTATGAAGGTGTATGTATACAGATACAGGAAATATAAACATTCTTTTAAATTATCTTGAAATTTAATAATCTAAAGCAAACGTAATGACGCAAAACTTTGTAATAGCTAAACATATATATATATATATATATATATATAACATTTTTTGGCAATTAGAAATTTCCTTTAATACTCCAAGATAATTAATGAAAAATTTGTCATTACTAGCATTCTGGGAGTATGTTAAAAGCATTGGTTGTAAAAATAATGAAATCAATGTTAAAAATAGGCGTTGTAAAATATGAAAAAATCTATTAAAATTTCAGATTAAATTTATATTTCGAAATTGAGTTCTTTCATCTTACTATTGATGAACAGGATATAAGTATAATTTATAAATGTGATGCTTATTTGTCTAATAACAGTTCATCATAAAAAATATTCTTAAATTTATTATATACTGTATAGAATCTCTTTTATTTTGTTAATTATACTAAAAAGTTTTATTATTTTATTCTATTTATTCATTAACTATCCCCTTTTACATAATAAACAACATTCCCTATGTTTTTCTTTTTTTTTATTTTTTTTTTTTTTTATTAATTGAGAGTACATTTATTTCATTCCATAATTTTGCTGTATCATTAAAAGAAAATTGAAAACTATAGTTTGTTTATTCATTTAGCTGGTGTTTGCAAACTATATAATACCATACATTCGCACGCACATTAGAGAAACATAGCGCCATATAAGCTTATGCAATGTAAGGGGAAAATATTGTACAATAAGTCTGCTGATGAGACTTAAGTACAAGTAGTTGCAGAAATTTTTAATTAGAAAAAAATATTAAACCTTTTACCTTTCTAGTGTCATTATGCCAAAGGAATATGGTAGCGTATGAAAATATAATTTGATCTTCTTCTTTTTTTTTCATTCCGACAACTAAATTCCATTATGCTTAATTTGTTTAATAATTATAGTCTATTGCAAAACTGTTTGGCTTTCTATGAATAACAGAGATTTAACATTTTTTAGTTTATTAATTTGTCAGTACCAAAGGGTAAAATATATTACAAAAACGTTTTAGGAAGATCTCATATATAGAAATATTCATACATATATTAATATTTTATCGGAAATATAAAAGTGAAAGTAATCTTGACAATATTATTTGACTAATAATAATTCTAGCGTTTATTTGTATATATTAATGATTTATATATGAGTTTTTACACTTCATAGATTAGATAATTATCGTCTAATAGGAATTATTATGAAAATATCTTGTGTGCTTAACTTATGCATTATAATATCTCTAATGCATCAGAATAGTGATGCATTAAACTTTCTCAATTAAACTTTCTTCTGAAGAATCCGTATCGCTGATATACCTGAACTAATTTATTAGATTTAATATGATTTTTTTCTATTATAATACATTCATAGAATAATAATACGTATCACAACAAAACAACGAGCACTCTAAGGTAATAAGAAAGATTTGGATGAAGAAGGATTCATATTTTTCATCAAATCCATGTTTTAACTTTTGCTTATATAGCCTTATCATCTCTTTCCTATATTTTAACATAATAATAATAATAATAATAATAATAATAATAATAATAATATATATATATATATATTGATGGAATTATCAGTTACTTTAAAATCTTGCAACCTTTTGATTCATTATATTTTAAGATTATTGTTATAGATTAACTATATCACAAAGCTTTATTATATCAATTAAATATTGTTTCAGTACAATAAAATGTATTATAATTTCAAAATCATTGGTATATAATATTAGCACACTCACATTCTATACAATTTTTTAATAACATATTAAAATACCAATAAGATTTTACATTGGATTCACTGAAATTCTTACAATATTATGCGTTTAAACTTTTCGTCGCATTATAGTATTATCATTATTAGCGCGATGCGAGGTTAATTAATTAAATGGCTTGTTATAACGAAATTATCACAAATTATAATAAGATCGCGTAACGAAAAAATCTATGCCCACATTGTGCTTATGATTATACTCGTGGAAAATAAATTAATAATATTTCTGAATTCGCACAATCACAATTTGCATATTATTTTCGCATTATTTAAAAGAAAACACTTGTTAATGCACTTCATTAATTATCCTTCCAAATATTATGAGGCTTAAAATCGTAAAAAAAAACCTTTTATTCAGTTGAACTGTGATTACGTAATATGCACGGGCTCTTTGAAACATCGTGTCTCCATCAACTTTGTCGGTGAAATTAAAAAAAAAAAGCTACAATTTTATACTACGAGCTTAATATGACGTGCTTATGGCAAGCTTGACCATGCATTCGTGCGACATCATCCACAAGGACATCATTTCCGGGATTACGAGGGTCCACTGCATGGTTCGTGTCGACTTAATGCCCTGTGCCCGTGACGAGCGAAAATATATTCGCACGCGGTGCGCTTAACTGAAATGCCTAAGTGAGACGAATTATTATATATACGTGTCCTCGTTTATTCTTTTGTTACTCTTTAGATGGATAAAAAGATTACGTTGGTTTTCATAATTTATCGTTTAATCGTAGTTATTAATTGTGTAGCCTTTGTTGTCGTGGTTATTTATTTTATCTGTTGCCATCGTTTGCGGTAGAATCTTTCATTTATTTATCGATTTCCAATGCTTGCGATCAAAGTTAATATTTCCATGTTTAAGCATTTCGAATTTAGTATTCCTTTAATTTCCTTACGTTTTGTTTTCTCCAACATATAGCGTTTATACACTAACATTCCATAAGCTCATTGCTATTCTAGTAGTATTTGATTAAGATACAAATTATAATATTTAATGTAATAATACATACGAAGAAAAATTGAGCTTGTAAAACAAATGATGTGGAACATATTGTTTATTATTGTCAATATAATGAATTCGCGTGAATTCACAAGTACGCATTTTGTATTCTAATAATTAATTCAGAAAATTTGCCAAAGACATTTTACCGAATCAGATATATATATTGTTAATTAATGTATTTTAATTCATAAAAACTAACTCAAAGTGCCTCAATAATATAACAATATATTTTTGTTGCCGCAGAATATATATTGAATATTATAATGTACATGAAAATGTTTAAAAAGTTTTAAAATGATAAATGATACTTCAGCCAAATATATTTCTATTTTTCACATACATTATTTCAGTTTAATATCATATACTTTTATTTTCTATTCGCAACTCTGATTGAAGTGCTATCCATTTTTTGCGGTATATAAGAAATTTTTGTGTATTTTAGTTTCTCAAGTTATGAATGTCAATCTTTCCTATCCTTTACAAATTAATATTTTATCGTATTTAAATTACATAGTAGAATTTAAAATTTGCATCATTCATTAAATATTAAATAAAAATCCTCTTTAATTATGTTTTAGTAATTTTTAAAATTATTCTTTCTATTTATTTATGACCATGTAACATAAAATTAATTGCAAACTTAAATTGTCTATGAATTTTGTAGCTTTTCATAAATTTTTGTATCTTATAGGTAAATTGTTATCCGAGATTATGCGGCTTAATAAAGCTTAAAATTCAAATCGAAGTTGAATAACTGTGTTTCTATTAGAAAATCCTTTGCTCGTTCTAAATCAGATGGAAAATGTAAATATAATGGATAAGTATAATAGATCACCGCATTATAAGATAATATTTTAATCATCACAATTATAAATAATATTATATAGCCGTGGAAAATATTTGAACTGCATATATAGAATAGGGTCGATTGTCATAAAATATCAATTAAAATCTATCGAGCTGATTATGAAAGACCGAATAAACAAACATAAATGCACTAAAGAGCAATAGAAACTGGGCGATTACGATGATCCTTTGTTATACGTTCATACTTGAATAATTTCCGATTACCGGCTTCAACGTCTCGTTATTTTGAAAAACAAATTCAAGGTAAATATACACTCGCTTTATTCGATCAAATTAAACTGATTTAGCCATAAATGTATATGCTGCAATTGAAAATTTGTATTTTTTGTATGTAATTTTTTTTTTTATGATATATATATATATATATATATATATATATATGTGTGTGTGTGTGTGTGTGTGTGTGTGTGTGTGTATGTATCTGCCATATGATTGGCAGATTATGAGAGCAAGAGGAAGATAAATGAAGTGGGTATAGGTTGTATCGATCTTATATATAACAGCATTTCGTATACGAATTTTTGTTGTCATTGATAATATATAATATAATATTAGTTCCAAATCATAGAGTGCTGAATGTATGTGACTATTGTTGATGTTTATGTATTTATAAAAAATGAATTTTACTTATTAAATGCTACTCAGATATGGATAGATTATAAAAATAATATAAAAATTTCATTGTTCAACATAGGAAATTAGTGACATCACACATTAGAGAACAACGTCCGTAAGAAAACAATGTCCGTAAAATTAATTGAAAATTTATTATTTTCCCTCGCGATAAACTCTTACGAATGAAAATGATAGATTTTTATTAAAATAAGTTAAAAATTCGATTAAGTAATATAAAAGCTTGCTTTGATCTAATGATCTATTAAGCTGTATATTATCAATATGTTTTTTCATCGGAAGAAAATGTTTTTCAAACATTTATATTTCACTTTATACTTCGTTTAAGCCGCAAGACTAACAAATTAATGCACTTAGCCTCGTGATTCTTTAATTCAATATGTCTCAATACTCGATTATAATTTACCTCGGATGCCATACGAATTTATTATCTTACACGGACTATATCTCGTACGGTCGGTCTTGAGAACTTGCTTGGCTGATCAATCTAGGAGTGGTTGTACGTTCCACAGATTTTGCCGAGAGCTTCGGGCGCTGCCGAGGAGCATTTCCCTCAAAGTCGAGCAGCGAATCCGAGTGCGGGGATGGCGCGATACGTATCTCGATGAAAGGAAGAAAGTGGAAGGGGGAGATTGAATCTCTTCCGAGGGCGGCTTATATGTGGGATGTCTGCTAATAATGGACACTAGGTATCGTCGTGGCAGCCGCCGACACGAGAATTCGTGCATATCCGCATCGACATTACGAACAGATGTCTAGCGATGCAAATGTGTCGAGGGACGGGGGATTAATTCCTAGACCAAAGCTCGCCGGTTCTCTATATTGCATAGTTTATGCCCAACATTGAGGTTTCTTGTACTTTCGCCAGCCCCGCTAAAGCCAATGTCGAGATTATTAAAGCTTCTTTATAATTGGTAGTAATAGGCAGGAGAATATTCAATGTTAATGCCTTTTGTTGTTTCTCTGAATGTAAATGTAATATTGGCCTACGGGCAATGAAAAAAAAAAAAAAAAAAAAAAAAAAAAAACAACAACAACTCTTAAAAAATCAATCTCGTGCTTGAATTATTAAGCAATCGGTTACAAAAACTGCTGTAAATATATATATATATATATATATATATATAATGGAAACTTCAGCCATGCTCATGTAATTATATTGTGTGAAACGAATGAAGTAAGCATCATGACAAGACAGAATTTCTTATCATACCAACAATGAAATATGAGTAGTATCTCATCTATATCTCAAGAGATCTCAAGAACATCTCAAACCATACATACTCTTACGCAATAAATTGCAAAAATTAATCGTGTTTAAGTATGAGCTAGTGACGTTATAAGTCTGCATGGGTGAATTCGATTATATACATTAAAAATTATTACCAATAAATGAATCAGAATTAAAAGTAATCGTATATTCGCTAAAAGAAATTTTCTAAATAAATCATGTTACTCTTATATGTTTGTAAATATTTTTAAACCGTCTATTACGTTGTATCGAATTGCAAGTAATAATTAATAGTAAATAAAAACTAATTAACATAAAAAGGCTAATTAATTGTAGAAAATATAATTAATTTATTCAAGATTTTGTACCCATATACTTCGTCTCTTGAAAATGAAAGATATTGTATAGTTTGAAAAAAATAAGAAAATATAAAAAATAAAAGAAAAAAAAGATGAAGAAAAAGAAAGTTACATCATAATTATGGTAAATTCTATTATGAAAGTAGATTAGTTTCACACAATTATTATTTATTCGCACTTGAACTATTGCCGAAAGCTCTACTGGCTAATAGCCTATAGCTAGTTGCGGATAGCTGGAGTTAATTGTATTGTGAAAGTGCTTCCTCTAGTAAAATGATCGATAATACATATTCCGATCAAAGGCTTCGGATAAATTAATATTGAATACAAGCGTTCATATATAGTCGTACTTCTTTGAAGTTTAAATCACATTATTCATTTATAATAACATATACGTCTCTATCGTACAAACGCTATAAAGGATAATTAATATAAATATATACTTTACAATTGAAACTAAAGGGTAAAATAAATTAATGCTAGAGACGTGCCTTGACAAGCCTTGTCAAATATATCAATCAATTGAAATTTATAAAGCCATTTAAATAATATGTAATTATATTTGTCTAGGGAAAGTGAAGAATGAAGGAGTAGTGATATTATAGTGACCTTTCCATGTCTAGTAAGTTTCTTTCTTTTCTCATTATCTTTAATTCAATGGTGTGCGTCGACGTTGTATTTTCGTTTGCATGAGCAACGCAATCGATTTTACCTTGAACGCGATAAGGATCGTTAGGCAAGTTCGAGTACGCTTCGGCATCATTTCATAAGCAACGATAAAAATATACCTCCGATGGATTTGTCAAACAACAATCGATTATTACAAACTTTTACCCCCATCTACTACAATGGCAGTCTATCGGAAGAATATAACAAGCCTTTTCCTTCGTACTTCGTAAGGTTAAATAATATTTAAATTGTTTTTTTTTCCTTCTATTACTTATTATGAGAATGATAGAGAATGGAAAATCATGTCTTATATCTATAATGATTTAATATTCATAAATTTATGTAATTCATTTGTCAACAAAAGAAAAAGAGAAGAAAAAGAAAAAAGTATATTGTAATTGTATACGTGAATTATCTTATCGTAAATGTTATTCTATCTTATATTATCCTTCATTGCTCGATTATAAATATTCTATTCCTCATATTTTTTTCAATTTTTCATTGTTATTTAAATACTTTTTCAATATTTCTTTGTTTTTTTTTTTGGTTTGTTTGTTTTTTTGGTTTGTTTGTTTATTTTTTTTTTTACATATTGTATTTTACTTGAATTCTAGACTAAGTTTTTAAGTTTTTTTAGTGACGTTTTAAGGAATTGGATTTAAAATAATTTTAGAATTTCATTTATATTGTCGAGTAGTTTGTGTTAAAATTTCAAAAGGACTTATTTCAATATTTTCCACATTTAAATTTTTATGATATGAATTTTAATTTACACGCAAGTATTCACTCAATTTCTAATTCTATCTTTTTGTTTTTACTTTTCAAAACAAAAACTTACAAGTTTTATTTATAATAGATATTTTTAACTATACGTTAGTCAAATTTAATTATGTTCACAAACTTGTGTGTTTAAACTACATCATCGAATGTTCTGCATTCATTTTTTTTTTTTTTTTTTTTTTTTTTTTTTTTTTTAACTAAAAGTACTAACGCGTATTAAGAGTAAGTGGATTAAATTGGCTTAAATAAATTTTTCTTTTGTGTATAAAGTTGAATGCTCGTAGTATATCTGTGGAGTAAAATTACATTTTCATTCGAGTAAGAGTTTCTCAAAGAAATTTTCCTTAAAAGTATTATTTGTTATTTTTATAAATAACAATTTTACGCCATTTTAAATTAATATTTAATACCAATAATATTTAAGAATATTATTGAAATATTGCATCCATAGATGATAGAATGCTTAAATTTTTTAAACACATATTTCAATAATAATTCCATAATAAATATAATAATATCTATGTAGCTTGAAAATCTTAACGAGCTATTGAATTATATATATATATATATATATATATATATATATATATTATTATTTTATTGTACATTTTCGAAATTGCAACACTCTTCCCAACTCGATAAACACATGGAAAATTAAGTCATTGAGACTTCCGAATAACGCAAGGCGTCAAGTATCTGGCGAAAACAAGTCATAAAGACACCTGGAAAACGCATGTCGTTTAATATCTGCAAAGAATCGTTACAGTCAAATTTTACAATCTTACGGTAGACAATGTTGTGTAATGTAGCTTCAAGGTAGCTCGGATAGTCATGTTCCTTCAACAAGTTCCTCTCATGGAGGGCGTTCGAGTAAAAGGTGCCCTGATTGGAGCCGACAATAATAAAATCGTAAATGATCGCGCGGTGGTCGAGAGAATTCTTTTAAGGAAGACGCCGGAAAGGCACAGACGCTTCCCGTACAATGAACGCCAAAGTATAATGAGATTGATAAATAGTTAAGTCTAACAGTGTTCTACCCATAATGAGTTAAAAATGAGTTGCTAATACACGCTCGGCAGTGCCAAGGAAAGGAAAAAGGAACGAGGCAAGGACTGCGGATATTAAGAGGTGCGATCGAGACCACACAAAGTCTGCAGAATCTAAAGGTTAAAACGACAATAATTACATACAAGATGCCTCACGAGGCAAAGATCCGCAGCCAAGGTTAATTGCCACCAACATCACATCTACAGATCTTACAAGGTAAACAATAAGCTCATAGTAAAGCAATACTCAAGCTACCACCACGTGCCACTGGACGAAGAAGCGCCGAGATTTACGCCCTCACACTTGTAAGTGTACAATTATACCACAACGCACACCACATAAAGTGGACCAGAAGATTTACGACCTTCTACCTATACATGTAGTGTAAGTTACCACCACATTGCAGCCGTAATGGTACAGCAAGATAGCTAAGATTCCCATTATCAATTTAGAATCATAATAGTGAAGTTTAAAGGGATAACAGCAATGAACACCAATAATAAAGAAAATATTAATTATTGAATACATGTACTATCCCTTCCACTTATCCGCAATCCTCCCACCAACTATCTTAGAGCTTACTCTAATTTTAGACATTTTGGTTCTTCGAGCCGGATAAGTGGACGTTAGTGCATTCCTTTAGTATTAATACAACAAGAAGATGTTCAGCTACACTTTCATTATATACGATTGTAACGTTGCAGTTCCTAACATAAGGATGGATACACGTTACTCGAGTCACAAGTTATTAAGAGACCACCAATATATGAGTACTTTATTATTGTTCTTATTTAATACTACAATTAAGAAAATGTCACAGCGTGAGAAGACTAACCGGAAAGACTAACTAACATGTGCTGTGTTTCCAATCACACATGAAAATGGAAATGGCATTAGCTGTAGCAGTGCGAAAGAAAGAGTTCCAATCGAGCTCAATATGAAAGCTCAAGGCCAGTGTAATCGCATCATAGTAATAATGATGCTAGCCGAAGCCGAAGAGTTCCTCCCTTCATCTCATCTAGATACATTCATAGAAGAAGTCATGGGCATAAAGAGATTGGTTGACGACATTCACAAGGCCTTTGTCAATGAGCACAATTATATGGAACTAACATGGCCTGTGGCATTGGCATATCATGAATACCTTACAAAGAATATGCAGAGTGACAGAGTTCGATATTCATTCAAGCGTGCGCATAATTATAAATAAATTACTTCACAAGTTAAACGAGTCATAGATAGGGACCGTAAACAAGGTCAGAAGATGCGCGAACATGGTGGGGCAAAAACAGGAAATGTCTTGCCTCCCCAACGTACCAATTCCCAAATTCTCAGATCATTACTTGGCATGGCTCATGTTCAGGGACGTACTTCAATCAATAATACTGGACAGCCGAAAGCTCAGCGAGGTTCAAAAGTTGCATAACCTTAGAGAAGCAGTGGTAGGTGGTGGTAGGTCCGGCAGCAAGAATCATATCAGGACTTGCATTACATAATGACTCTCTGCCACTTGCTTGGAAAAATCTGATTGATCGTTATGACAATGCACGACTGGCCATAAAGAAATACCTGCAGAAACTGCTCACACAATCAACGTCAACGACAATAAAGAGAACGGCTTCATGAAGTAGAAGGAGTATTGGTAGGTGACGCGAATGACCTATTAAATACCTATACCTGCCTATACATTTTTCTAATTTATGTAGCAAACAGATATTTATGTCGGTGTATTCGGAATAATATGTAATATATAATCGGTGTAATCTGAATTTGTTTGGTTGAGGTTGGCGCTTCTTCGTCTAGTGGCACGTGGTGGTAGCTTGAGTATTGCTTTACTATTAGCTTATTGTTTACCTTGTAAGATCTGTAGATGTGATGTTGGTGGCAATTAACCTTGGCTGCGGATCTTTGCCTCGTGAGGCATCTTGTATGTAATTATTGTCGTTTTGACCTTTAGATTCTGCAGACTTTGTGTGGTCTCGATCGCACCTCTTAATATCCGCAGTCCTTGCCTCGTTCCTTTTTCCTTTCCTTGGCACTGCCGAGCGTGTATTAGCAACTTATTTTGCACTTGCCCGCAATCCTCACACTAGCCATCTGAGAATTTACTCTAATTTTAGACATTTTGATCCTTCGAGATCGATACTCTATTATTAGACAATGTATAATGAAATTTTTACACAAATGAATAGTAAAATAATGTAGATGATGTACGAAAAATATTTGTATAACTTACATATAGAAGCTTGATGTTTATATTTATTACTATTTTTTTTTTTTTTTTTTTTTTTTATAAATTACCTTGACAAGCTCCAACGTGATGTTTAAGTACGGATAGTAATAGAAAATAATAAAATTATGTTATAATATGAATTATTTTATAAATTTAACGTAAATAAATGTTCATATTTAGGGAATTAAATATATATATTTAATTCTACTATATATGTACTATTATAAAATTGTATTATTAGTTAATATTTATAATGTTGTTAGATATGTTTTAATAATAAAGACACATATTTCTCAATAAATCTCTCTCTCTCTTTCTCTCTATCTATCTCTCTATCTCTCGTCATCCTTTTGTCTCTATATTTTTATTTGTATTTATTTCTCACTCAACCTTTCATTCCACGTCATTCGTGTAATTAATTCGAAAACATATCTCAGTTCAGTAGGTGGATCATAAACAGGTAAATTGATGAATAGTATTCCTGTCATATATCATTATAGAGAGAGAGAGAGAGAGATAGCAGTTGTAGGTATGAGTGATTTAGTATCACTATCTATATTATAATAAATCAAATCGCTATTGATGGAGTAGAAAAGCCAGTAAATAAAAATAATTGATCAAATATAAAATACTGTGTGTTAGAAGTGGGCGGGCGAAGGAATAAGAGTTTAATATAAATCGCAAGTTGAAAAAAGTATAATGAAGGTATAGAAAGAAATATAAAGAAAGAGATATCGATTCTTTCGACATTCTCATAGATTAATTCATATTATTTCGTAGCTACTAAATTACTAAATAAATATTTATTAATAAGTTCTTAAGCATTTCGATAACTTTATATGATGATGATTATGATGATGATTATTATTATTATTATTATCATTATTATTATCATTATTATTATTATTATTATTATTATTATTATTATTATTATATGACTGATTAGAGGCCATTAATAGGAGTGGTATTTAATGTTTTCCTAATACTGTAGTTGTAAAGAAGGGCTTAAATTTAAAATTAATTAAAAATAATTCAATTTATGAATAATAAATTTGCTTAAAATTTTTTACCAGATTATTTATCATTAATTGAATAAGGGAGAAAGTAGCTTTTAATGGTAATTTCAACGGCATTATATTCGTGAAAAATGAATAAAAATTAATAATCAAGCGAGAATGTGAAAAAGTATGTTTACATTGGTGGACAAAAGAAATTACAGCAAATACAAATTGACTGGTCTTTTATAGTTCACTTGAGAGTAATTCAAAGTATTTTATAACAAAATATTTTATAACATCAGTGGAGTTAATGGTAATTAAGATTAAAGTGAACAGAATAATATGAATGAATGTATGAAATAACTAGATGAAGCATTATTTATTTATATTGTTCACGAAAAATATTCATTTCCAATGCTGTTTGTTATATTATTTATTGATCTTTTCATAAAAAAGATGATCATCATTATTAATAATTCATTAAAAAATTTAATTTAAATAAAATCTATTGGTTGTATTTTACATTTATTTATATAATTTTCTTTATGTTCAACATAATCTATCAGTCATAATTAATATTTAATAAAATATTTAATTAAATGTATGACTGTTGATTGGAAATCAATTTCAAATAATTAATTATATGTCTATTGAAGTTTTTAATATAATTAATTATTTCTTGATATGATATTTCTTAATAGAATATTTCTTAATATCCGTTTCTATTTTATTTTTATAGGAATTTTGTTTCAATTCTATTGTGGCAATTAAAATGTAGTAGTGTAATTAATAAATTTTTCGTTTTTAAATAATAAATAGAAGACTTTTTGTCTCATAAAATTATTGTCTTGATGAGAAAGTTATAACATTAAACAACATATATCTTGTTGGAATTTTTTAAATAGGCAACGATTTTATGAAATAAATGGTAATGCTTCATTATATAATTATTCATTTCACAGGTATTTCCACTTGGAAATTACGAAAATTATTTGTAAAATTAAATAAAACAATTTTTAATAAATTATAAATAATAAATAATTATTTTTTAATAGAGTGAAATGATGACACGATGCGAATAAGTTTAATTTTTAATATTAAGCCTGTAATTAACGAGATTGTACAATATTAATCATTAATACGGTTAATAATAATATTATTGTTATTAATATTATTAATTCTTTTAAAATAACATTTAGAATTTGGTATGTTTTTATTTTACCAATAATTTTATGCTGTTGATGAATGAAAATGCGTTCTCAGTGCTCGTGTAATGAAGTAAACGTTACGATTCCTAATGGAGTGCCTTACTGTAGCAAAGACATAAAGAAATAAAGTGTGAACAAGTAAAGGAGTCCAGTCGTGAAGGAAAGGGATCATGAAAGAGGATTAAAAAAAAAAAAAAAAAAAAGAAGAAGAAATAGTAGGCCGATGGCATCATTGGCACACTTGCGCAACATTTCTATCGTCCGCTCAGATGATAAAATTTAACTTTCTTCTTTTATATTTTATACTTTCCAAGTGCGTATGATTGTGCATGTGCGTGCGTATGTCAGCATGGCAACACGCAAATAGTGTGCGTAAATCATGGAGATTTAAAAATGTTAAATTGAGACTTCGTGCAAAGGGGTAAAAAGGAAGAGACAAAGAGAGAAACGCGAGTGTGCGATCGTGAAAAATCAATTTCTTAGAATTTCGTCGTAAGGTAAATGTAACGTTATCATTGCACTCTTTCTTATTATCCTGTGACGCTATCTCTCTCCCATACACACACACACAACTCTCTCTCTCTCTCTCTCTCTCTCTCTCTATTTCCTTTTTTATTTTTATCTCTAACCGCCCCTATCTGCTTCTCCTTCCCGTTAAGTTTACTGATTTTATCTCACTCTTGTTTTTGCTATTGACCACTTTAAAAAAAAAAAAAAAGATATATAAATATTACGATACAGTCGTCGAGGAAATTACATGTTAATTAAAAGGATGTAATGAAAAATTAATGCAAACTGTATTGGGGCCTTTGTGAGAAATAACCTAGCATTAATGAAATGGAAATAGAAATATATATTTAAACAGTATTTGATAAGCGTAATTAATTTTATCAGTAACTTCAATAAAGCATGCAATGGCGCTTTCTTAATTAATAATACATTGAAATTTCGTTAATCATTGCTCAGCTCATAAGTTCGATTATAAATATAAATATTAGTTGTGTCAGAAAATTATACTTAAATGAGCCATTGCCAACTCAGTTGTCTAGTAATTATAAAGCATCATCCCAAAAATTCATAAAATCGTATTGTCAAATGCAAATGCATCTTTCATCATTGCTCACGTCATTAAATGATATTCATAATTTTTAAAAAGTCTAAATAAAGCAATCTAAATTTCAATTTCGATTATATAATTTCACGAGCTTGATATGTCCATACTGTGATGCTTTGTATAATGAAAAACTAGAAAATCAACATATTCTGGAGAGAGCATGTACCCACACAATATGTACATACAAATGTGGCTCATATGCACAAAGAACTGGGGCGAAGCAACTTCTAATTACACGCACATGCTTAATGCCAACGCGTTTGGCACGCGCATATTTATTACTTTCAACTAGGCTTGTTATAGTTGACAATCCTCCATGTACGCCGTTCTTAACGATTCGGCCTTTACACGTGACTCCACGTACGAATTACTGCTCGTGAGGGAGTGTTTACAAGTGATGGGGTTAGAGCGAGGCAAAGTACCGTCATTGAGTATTGTGTTAAGGAGTGAAAGACCTCCGACCAAGGATTATAATTACAGAAGTTTTTTTGTCCGTCAAAGAAATTTAGAGCGGTTAATTGATTTCTCAATTAGAAGCTGCTCAGTCATCCAGATTTTCTATACACCCTCTGGAAATCTATTTAAATCTACTTTCTGTCACGGCCTCTCTCGTTCCCTCTGTATTCGAGAATTTTTTTTTTTTTATTCAGAGAGATTCGATCTTTTGATGAAAACTGATTGAGCTTACGATAATACTCGAATATTACCTAGAAAATATTAAAATCTATTATTTAATCATTACTTTATAATGTATCCTGCAAACACGTTTATCTTTCTATTGAAACCTGAGAGGCTAAATATTTTTTATTCCATTTTTTTTTTCCATTATTTAGTAAATTAAACGCAGCCGGATAATAATACAGTATTAATAATATCTGATGAAATATTTTGAAATGCATGATGATTTGTTGTAAAAATTGCTATTCAGCGAAATGTATAATCTTCGTACAGCGAAATACCGTTTGATGTAAAGCTCGGTAAAGTGACGTTTTACATTGTCATTAACAGCGATAACTGAATTGTATTATACACGAACAAAGTCGTGATATTTATATATTTTCTGTTATTTCAAATTATTAATGAAAATTCATCTACAGGTTGAGCTACTTAACAATCGTATCCACGATCATATATATTACTGCTTAAACATTCATAACATTACACTAAACATCAATTGCTTTAAAAAAAAAAAAAAACTCATATTGAAATAAGTTTAGAATTCGAATTATTGTATAAAGAATCGAACAGAATTAATTTAGTTGCTTTGATTATTGCTATCTAATAATCGATTCATTTACGAGACAATAATATGAATACGAGGGGACGCGATAAGAATCCGGAGAAGTCTTGTCTTTGTCAACTGTAAAGCGTGTGAGTCGTGTAAGAGCATAAGTTAAGCAGCCGACTGATTTATTGAGTATTGTTTGTGCGATATCTGTCAAGGATGAATAATAAAAATATCAAGCTGTATGAGAAACGGAAAAAGTGAGAAAAAACAAGAGGGAAAAAAAATGAGAAAGAAAATTAATGAGAATGAGAGAGACAGAGGAGGAGGAGGAGGGGGTAGAGATAGGAGGAGTGGAAGAAGAGATAGAGACACGCGAGACAGTATTCCAGCAGTGGTTGCGAAAGGGAAAGTGAGCTTGTTAAGCTTTGGGAAAGCGCTTCAAGAGTGTGCAAGGGAAAGTGAACTTGTTCAGTTCAATAAATGTGTTTGGATATACACGCGCGAATAGATCTTGGCCAGTTTTGAGGAAAAAATCCCGTACAATGAATTACAAATGTCAATATTGAAGTCTAATAAAAATATGCATAGTACAATCACGTGAATATTTGTGTGAGTGCGCGGGCGTGTGTGTGAGCGCGAGCGCGTGTTTGTATATAACTATATTAAAGCCTTTTAGGAAATCGTCTTTGGCTGACGACACTTTGTCATAGATTTTCCTCACCTATACGTCCTTTCTACCGACTGCCAACGTTCAACGTAATAACTAGAACTTTACATTATATATATAAATATATATATATATATATAATATTATTATATATAATTATTATTATATATAATTTATTTTATGTTTTTTATTATATATAATTTACAATAACTAGAAGTTTACATATTTCGATGGAATAACAAGCAAAGGGAATAATAATACACGATATCCCATTGGATATAGCAACTTAAGTTGCATTATGAGATACTGAGATACCTTGAATTATCCTAGCTAACACAATAATGGAATCTGGACTCATTCTTGTTACCGATAAACGATAAAGTATTTTTTTAAACGTTACTCACATTAAAGTGAGATGAAAAACGCACAAAGGATTATCCTTTACCAACTCGTCAATCGATCATACGTAGTTTACAATTATTAATGAAATTATCATTGAACTTTGTTAATATTTAATACTATTAATGTTTCATAGGTTTGGTTTTAATTGAAAATTAATCATTCCATGCAATTCTATGCATAATTCAAGATATTAATCGAGCAATAAAGCGAATAATGCGAAACATTTATTGTATTTGACGGTTTAAAAAATGAATGTTATTAATCGTGAATGCATTAATCTAATTGCTTATTATTTTATGAAATATAACTTTATCGTTGCTTGTTAGAAATCTTTTCAATGCACAAATATTTATCTCATACTATGCAAAAAAATTAAGCTTTGTTACTGCAATGAACGCAAATGAAACTCGTAAAAAATTTCTATTTTGAAATACTTTGCATTATTATCGTAGAGTAAGTGTTTGACACAATTTGGAGAGAGCCAAAATTATTGTTAATTTTCTAAAATTTTACCCAATTGCATAGATTACATTTAGAATAATGTCTAGCCTAACCTGCCTCCACTAATATTATTACGACTACTATTATGTATCACAATAACTTACATCGATCAACGTATTAATCCGTCTTTGTACATTTTCCAAAGCCTTGCCATGAGTGGCCGAAAAAATAAGTACATTTACAGGTGATAAAAAAAAAAAAAAAAAAGAAAAGGGAGAAAAAAGGAAGAAAAACAAAAGACATCTAAAATGCTACTAGAAGGAACAAATCATTAATTAAAATGTGTACAAAAAAAAAGCGTTGTCAAACAAGCGTTATAAAGGATTCTTCGATTCTCTCGTTTTCTCTTACACGGTATATATTCAGGAACGTCAGTCCACGAGTGTTGTCTGCTTCGG
The DNA here is from genome assembly GCF_000503995.2 of Ceratosolen solmsi marchali. Lineage (NCBI taxonomy): Eukaryota > Metazoa > Arthropoda > Insecta > Hymenoptera > Agaonidae > Ceratosolen > Ceratosolen solmsi. Next base: position 804,244 of record NW_011948438.1, read on the forward strand.
TCAGGATCATTTCCGTCTTTCGTTCTTTCACCGTAAGCGTCGCCTGGCAACCGCAACTTCCCCTTCATACGATATGCAAACGCCCGCTTCTTCCTCCTCCTTCTCTCTTTTCGACCTCCTTCATATTTCTTTCTCTAAATTACTCTTTATTTGGACTATTGTAAATTAAACTGATCATACTTGATGCAAAAATTGGTCCTGCGATATAATGCGTAATTCGTGAATTTCATGATGCTGCTTCAAGAATACCTGGCACAATCAATTTTCTTTTTGTAAATATGATGTTATATTCGAACAACATTTATGCCATAAAGTAATATTATTAACGTCAATAACAATATTATTCATTGGCAAAATTTTACTGCTAACAACGCTACGATGGAATTACCATCGCTATTTATTACCATTGTGATATTGTTGATGTTCTTAGCGGATAAACTTTCTATTACGGCTATATACGATTGTAAATCATTCGGACAAAGAGCGAGCGTTTGTAACATTTTCGAATCACTATTGCATTAGGATTATCCTGCCGCTTCATACGTTCGTTACATTTTTATCAAATTTTGCGCGATCCTCGTAAGAGTTTGAAATAGTATATCAGTAACTGCGAACTAGAACGGCCCAAACGGCATATCCTTGAATTTCGTCTCTACTATTCGTCCCCATATCCTTATCTTGAATCCTACCACTCGCATTTCCATCAATTCTTCTCGATCACTATATTATGATCTCTTGACATTTGCTTTCTGATTTTTGTCCTCTATTATACACTTTAAAGAGAGTATGTAGCGAACGCGCATTGACATCGCTCGTGTCATACGTTAACCAAGGGCTTATTATTACTATGATTCATTGTTACGTTTTTGCAGAAGCATATGCAGGATTCATTGTCGATAAGAAGGTTTTAGTTCTTTGATGCTTAGAGACCTTTACCGCATTTATTTGGACCACAGACGTGCTTTGAGTATAAAAGAATCCAAAGGATTCGGTAAAGTTCAAGTACAGGTTCTGTATCCCGACTTTCTAACTGACTTGACTCGTATTTTTTTCTTTTTTTATTTATTTATTATTTTTATTTTTTTTTTTTAAATTGCAAGATATTATTATTATCGATATTTCCTGTTTCGTCACTTTCTTTATCCTTACATATTTTTTTTTCCCTGATCTTATTGATTAAAATTGAAATTTACAGTTTCTCTAAGGACGTGGATCTATTTCACGAATACATCTAATAATTTATACGTATAAAGCTTGATTATTTGATTACTTGAATGAAAACGCACATTTATACAATACAGAAATACTGCAATTTAATTAAAATACTTTCATTACTAAATTACTGAGGAGTATAAACATTTATAAAGGAATAGCGAGTTATTGTATGTACAATTCGTATATTTATTCAAGAATCTAGATTGTCGCAAATTCTTAATTCCACAATTGAAGATGGAATTCACTGGTAATCTTATTTGTCCATTGATAATCGAAAATTCATAAAATTTTCTTCCCATTAGCACAATTTCAATAGCAATTTGTACCCGATCATTTTTGCAAATATTCACTTATTGTTATTTTCCGCACAATTTTATTTAGGACTTTGAAAAACAAATATACAAGTGACATTAATGCGCGAAGATTATGTATTATGATAGAGGAGTTCTTAACGTTGAAATTCTTATAAGATTATTTAAATTATTTAAATTTCGAATTAAAGGCATTGCAAGAATTATTTGAGATATTTTGACGCGAATCAGTATAAAATTGTTTGCACTAGTCGGAATATTAAATATAAAAAATTCTATGAAAATAAGATGAATATTCGATAATCAAAAAATACATTATATCAATTTTTCGTAGAAGAAGAAACGTGCCTAAGAAATAAAAAAATTAAACAATTTAAATGATCCACGATTATAAATATTGTAAATAAATATTACAATTTTTATGAATAAAAATTGTCTATTATGTGATAACAAGATAAAATTTATTCAGATAAAATGTTGATGCTACTTAAAAGTGATATTTTAATTCGTTACAAACTTTCATCGGAAATCTATGAAGTCATTCTTTTTTCACATGTACCGATAGTAAATTTATTCAAATAACTAAATCTTATCAATCAGTAATTTCAATACATAAAAGCTGCTTTCCCTGATAATCGTATAAATATACAATTAAACTGTTGCACTATTGAATATATACATTCAAATATAGATTTGAAGCACTAGTGAAATATTCACTTGTAACTGTGGTATAAATTATTTTAAGTATAACTCAATCTGCATTACAGTAGTTAAACATATAGCGTAAACGAGTTTATTCGTTAAATGTTCTCGAGATATGAAGTACCTAGAGTTTTAGATGAAGGGATCGCCGAGTAATTGATTTTCTTGTATTTAGTACCATTTGGGTTGGTCGGCTGTGCACGGCGGATGGACGGTGTCGTGGAAATCAAGAAAAAACTCGCGACCGCGTCGGTCCCGTTCCCTGTCACTCCCGCCGATTATCCATATACTCGTGGCCGATGTGCGGGTGCGCGGTCCATTGAAAAATAATTGTAGTCCTGCCCCTTTCGCTCCTGGGCTTGGGTTTTGGCTGTCCCGCGAGTACTTTTCACCTCCGATTCCCACCGATGCCCGAACTCCGATTTTCACCCAAACGTCTCGACGTCTCGAAACTCGCTTCTCCCGCTTCTCTCTCTCTCTCTCTCTCTCTCTCTCTCTCTCTCTCTCTCTTCGTCATTCATCATTCATAATCGCTCCTCCTCGCTCACTCACTCACTACTTTCCCGTACTTTGCCTCATCCCTATCCGCGCCTTATGCTTAACTTCTCCCCTGCGATGTACATTTACTGCCCGATCATTCGCGCGTCTGTTTGTCAATTTATATATTTCAAATTTTCTCTAGAATATTCTCATTGAAAATCATATTAGACTTAGGAGATCACTATTATAATTGATTATACAAAAAGGTTTATAGCCTAATTAGGGATAGAAATCTATATAATAATGAATGTTATTCAGCAGCTTTACGAATTTTAATTTTATCTTTTTCAAATTTTATCGGAATTACATATAATAATAATAATAAAGTACAATGGCGCGTAGAAAAATAAAATATTTACATACGTACGTGTAAATTTAATGCAAAAATCCGGCGATATTTGAAATTCTTTTTAAACATGTATGCACATATATTAAAAACATGTGAGCGTGTATCGTTGCTTTTAAAACATACGAAACAATGGAATCGATAGTTTGTTATTTACCGTAATTGTAACGCAATATAAATATGCAATAAAATGAGAATATTACACGAAGAAAATTATATAGAACTGAAATGAACGTTGAGGATAAATTGAGGATAAACGAGCGCTTTGTACAGGAAAAATGAGGAATAAATAAGTCTCGTATCCTATAGAATAATATTACGAGGCGAACAAAACGAAATTGTAATAAAAAAAAAAAAAAAAAAAAAAAAAAAAAAAAAAAAAAATGCCAGCCGATTATTCGTTGTTTCTTTAATACTCTATACTATTTCTTCTTCTGCCCCATCTCATATTTCATCAAATTGTCGCAACCCTATGTCACTAGTCGACACTTTCCGTAATTTCCCTGAGCACATCCAAAAATCCACTATCTCCTCTACTCCCACGGAGTATTCGAGGAGAATTTTTTAATTCAAAGCCTTGGCTACTTTATTCAACCGAAGTCAAGAGCGTGAATAATCGGAAGGAAAGAACTCCCAGTCTGTGTTCCCTTGAGCAAGAGCTAGCTGATCGAGAGATTCCATGAAAATTGGAATCTCAAGATTAGAAGAGCATCAGCGAGTGGCGACCGCCACCGCCGCTGCTCCTACTACTGTTACTGCTTGCTTGCTCATGTTGCCGCACGATTTTTTCAACACGCAGAATGAAAGAAATCGTTCGACTACGTGGAGATTGCAATCGCTCGCCGTTTTATGCTCGCACAACTTCATTTACAGCTTTCCTCGTGGTTGAACGAAAGTTCGCTACTGAATGCCACGCGCTGCCCATTTATCGATCGATCTTCATCAAATATAGTATCTTGCCTAATACATTCATATTACTTTGCTTCAAATAAGAACTGCAGACGTAATGTTGGCATTCGTTAAAAAGAAAAAAGAAGAGGGAAAGAAACAAGAAAGGTTATAATCAAGACGCCAATCGGGAAAGAAAGTATGAAGAGTGGAAATCGGACAAGCGAAGGATAATGCGCGTTAAATAGCACAGAAACAGACGAATCGATGATTATTCGTAAGCCGCGTTTCAACATTGATTTTGCCAGGGAAATAGTTAATACGAAATTTTCATTACTTTTCATGACGAAAAATCTACATTATCTTATCTACATTAAATGTAACAACGATTACGTATATTTAAAAATACGCTATTGTAAATGTACTGATTATCGGCATTTTATGCAACTATTCATGTACTCGTTTTAGCTTTGAATAAAAAGGCCATTATAATAATATATATTTGGTAAAGAGAAAATTTTTTAAAAACTTTAATTTGAAGACGAGTAGCTAATATACATGATCAAAATTATGATTAAGGAAAGGAGAATTATTATAAAATAGGAACATAATTAATGATTAGATATAATAAAAAATTATAAATAATACGTAGGATGATTGCGACAGTTGGGATATTTTCTTTCTTTTTCCAAATATCGGATGTTCGCTAGCATCTTGCGGTTAAATGACATAAGAGAATGTAAACAAATACTTTCTTTGTAGGCCCTACTCAAGAACTGGTTAGGTACTCTTTATATAGCTTGCTATTTATATTTGCTCTTCTCATAAATTTTATTAAGTACGTACTTGACATAATGAGCTCTTACCAATGAAGAGAAAAATATTTGATAATATATAAAGGAACATTTAGACTATAATGCCAAATGGCTTTTCATAGCCGACCTAATGAGATAAAAATATAACTCCATTCATAATGATTTACTTGTATTTATCTAATTATCTTTTACGAGATATTGTCAATACTGTATGAGCAGAAAAATATGTGATATTTTGCCATGGAATAGGGAAAAGTAAGTACAGCGTTTAAATATAATAAATTTGTCAATAATAAATTTACCCTTTTTCTTAAATACCATACGACTGATTAATTTATAAAAATATTTAAAAACACAAACACGCACGCACACACAATAAGTAAATAGAGACTCTTTGATGTCAATTAATTAATGAAAATAAGCAGTAATGAATTTTATAATTTAATATCGCACTTTATAGATCAAAGGAAAATATGAATGTATTGTTAATTAAATCGTACATATAAATATTCTATATACACAATAATAATGAATTCATTTATTAAATGAAAAGAATAAACGGGTATTTGAGAAAATACTCGATCAATGGGTATATTAGTGGTATTGGTAATATAATGATCTAGAGTTAGCAGATTTAGATACGATGGATAAATCAAATGTAGATCTATTAATAAATATATTAACACATGGGATCCGATGATGTTATAAGAAGAACAGATTGTTTAAAAAAAGTATTGTTTATGAATAAACTAGAGTGCTCTAATACATTTAGAATTATTAATGTGAAAAAACTTTGTTGAGTAATTTTCAAGAGCCTCCTTTGTCAAACAGACAGACATAATTCTCTGTCTGTCTGTCTGTCTCTCTCTATCTCTCTCTCTCTCTCTCTCTCTCTCTCTCTCTCTCTCTGTCTGTCTGTCTGTCTGTCTGTCTATCTCTGGGTAGCAGCGGCAGTTTAGAGCACGTAAAAATTCCAAACGAGCCACATCTTACGAGTTAACGAGAATGAAGATATCTACATTGAGCGACTTGCGCTACTACTATTTTTATCACATGCTGTTGCTGGTCTGAAAAATTCATTAAACAACGAAGGGTTGTGTATCCTATCCTTCCGCTATCTCTATTTCTGTCTATTCGCTCCACCTCTTATTTCTAATAATTTCAAGCATTTCCGATTCTTCATATACTTGCTGTAGTATCTTTATACTACTAGAATAATAATGTTTTATTGGGAATTAAAATATACCGTAGAATATATTGTAAAATATTTTTGAAACATTTCATGTAAAATGCATCCTTAAATTATTGGTAATACAAATGTAACGTGTTTTAACATCATTTTATTTAAATAACAAGCTGTTTTATACTTTCTTAGTTGTTTACTTTTTTATGTTATTGTCATGATTAATTCATATTCTAATATTTTAATATAATTCTATAATTCTATTTAATATAATTCTAATATAAGTCATATTATAATATTTTGTTGATGTTATTAAATGTCTATATATATATATATATATATATATATATATATATTATAAATAAACCAATTTTAATGAAGATATATTGCCATTTAAAAAACATAGTACAAAAATAATTGTTATTTGTTTAACAAGCGGACATGTAAATATATATAGAATAAAAAATGTTTCAAATGTAAGTTATTAATTAAACAATTACTGAGTATTAATTTATTATTTTATACCAATATGGGGAAAAATGATGATAAATTTAATAAAGAAAGTTATTATTATTATGTCTATGCTAGGCACACATAATTTGAAATATTAAAGCGTGAAATATAACAATCATAAAATTCCAAAATTCATCTTTTATATTATATATTAAAGTACGGTATATTTGAAAGTTGTCATGTTAATAAATCATGTTTGTGTGTGTGTGTGTGTGTGTGTGTGTGTGTGTGTGTGTTTACATTACATTACATTAGTTTCAGAAATTTACAAAAATTTATATTGACATCAATGAAACATTACATTTATTACTCAAAATTACGTAATGCCTAATTTTTTTTAACTTAATGAGAAAAAAAATCTTCGACAAACTTGTTCTTTGCATAATCTCCATAAAAAATTCAAGATCCATCTTTTTTTCATTAACCTATAGAGACTTTTTTACTATCTTTCTTAAAGCACCTTTCCTTCGTATTTTCATTTTTTTCAAATATATAAATTTTCAAGACATTTTTATTTTATAGAAAATACATAATTTATCTTCGCTTTTGAAGTAATATCAATGTATAAGAATTGTCAACATTTCAAGAAAATTCTAATAATATAGATTTAGTGATATTATTTGTTTTGTCACTTAAAGTATATTAGAATACAAAAAACTATCTACACCAGATAACTCTACAAGATTAACTAAATTTACAGAGGCAATAAAATAAATGTTTATCTGAATTATAATCGAAGTAAAATTATATATTTATATGCATGTAGTATGTTTATAGTAATCGCTATATAATTATATTGTGAAAATTTGCGTGAACTTGTAGAGAATATTTAAGAAAACTGCAAGTTATCCCGTTAGAATAGGGAATAATTTTTAACGGTTTAAAAAAAAAAAATTTTTTTTTTAGACAATTTGAATGGCTTATAAAACAAAAAAAAACAAAAAAAAACAAAAAAAAACAAAAAAAAACAAAAAAAAACAAAAAAAAACAAAAAAAAACAAAAAAAAACAAAAAAAAACAAAAAAAAACAAAAAAAAACAAAAAAAAACAAAAAAAAACAAAAAAAAACAAAAAAAAACAAAAAAAAACAAAAAAAAACAAAAAAAAACAAAAAAAAACAAAAAAAAACAAAAAAAAAATAAAAGTAAAAGAAAAATTTTTAATAATATCGACAGATCTCTGAATCGAGTAGTTATCATGTAATTGTAAGAAAATGTCATCTTAAGTAATTTAAGCAACATAACTTTTTAATGCCTTTTGAGATAGAGCACAGACGATAGTATTAATAAGTACGTAAGAAGTTTCATGGAAAATAGTTTTGGAGTAATGCATAATAGAACTAAAGCATCACAGGATGCAAGTTTACTATCTCCCATCTGGTTTAGAATGAAAAGCCTTAGCGAGCGAGTGAGATTTATATTTTATATGGCTAGCTCCAACTTCTTTTTCAAAGATATATTGTATGATTTTTCAGAAATGAGCAACGTAAAGAAGAAAATTTTATATATTTTTCAAAAACTTTTTGTCGAGTATTGTGTGACTTTTTGACAGGCAAAAATTTGTATGAACGTTGGCTCGCTTATATATTACTTTGATAATTCTATTTTAATGATTTTACAGATATTATATTAATTATAATGGCTGACTATTTAGTAATCGCGTTTCCGAGTCTTATCATGTTTATTCCTGTTAAATTATATTGGAACAATTTATTTAATTTTTTAAATAGCTTATCGATTACATCTCAATAACTCGTAAGTATTTATTATTAGCTTTTTTTTCTTTTCTTTTCTTTTCTTTTCTTTTCTTTTCTTTTCTTTTCTTTTCTTTTCCTTATCTTTTACATAAATTTATATATTTCTAATGCGAAACGAGAACAAAATTGATTTGTCAATCAATCTTGAGAATTTAGATCAAGCGCATTGACAAAATTTAATCGACTAAAGTAACTGTTATAGCATATTTATTACTTTAAAATTTAATGATTTGAGAATGTGTATTTATACAGAGAATTTTTTTTTACATTTTAATTGCTGACAATAGAGGAATACGTGAGATGACAACACGTAAAATTATGAGGTGGAATATCAAGTGATTAGATACGTATTGGATATCTGTTAGTGGTTCGAAGGAACAGTGATCGATATGAAGTATTTAAGGGAATGGTAGAAAGTAATGAATGAGCAATAGAGAAAATAAAGCTGAAGAACTTAGACGTCCCAGAAGATAATTTGTGTAAGTAAGTGACGGTGCGAGGGGGGAGGTGCTGATAGATTACTCGATGAATCTAAGACAAATAAATATAACGTGAAAAGTGTCTGTGTTATCAAACTACTCAGTCTCTCTTTTAAGATTTAATAGTGATTTATGAGAGTTGAGAAAAATCAATGACACTCGCAAAGTTACGTACACGTATATATTTAAAAATAGATTGGAAGAAAAATGGAATAGATTATAGAAACGATACATGGATAAGCCAAAAGTTGCAAATTATTTCAAATATTTTGGTACTTGTTTATGCTTATACACGACTAACTATAAATAAAATAAAAATTGTATGTACATATACGTAAATAAATATTTCTTAATGTTAATAGGGACGTACGCAAAGTGCACCGAATACATTTATATACTTTATGTTAGCTATCTACTAATTTATGTTTACGTCGGCAGAATTTTTATTATCTTTAATGTAACGAAAATTTTGAATTTACAATATTATTTAATGGTACATGTGTTATAGAAACTCTTTTACATAAAGGAAACATTTTATTAAAATTATTATGAATACAAAGTACGTGCGATGATGATAATTCTAACAATTCTTGAAAGAGTTTGAAAGTCCAAAGTCAATTAGAATGTATAATTTTTTTTAACAAATTTGAGTAATTAATAATATTGAGATTATTCAGTCAGTAGTTTAAATAATAAAAACAACTACTGAATGGAAAATGAATAGAAAAATGATTCCGAAAAAGTCTTTCGAAATCTTATATGTTGAAAGCGATACTTAAGAATTGAAACATTTTCTTTGTAACTAGAAACATATTATAAGTATTTTACATGTAAATAATAAACTGAATTAATTCATTATAATTAATTATAGATATTTCAATAGAAAGATATTGATATTGAGTTAGTAAAGTGTGACAGAGGGATACGTAGGAAGGAAGAAGATATGTTTTGTAGTTGTTTGGCCCACTATCAGCCAGGATTGATGCATACAATAGGAGCCATCACTTTTGCAATTTTCTTTCCATTATCGTTTCAATAAAATTTAATAGATTTGAAGAACTGGTAGGAATTTTGAGAGGAGCACGAGTTAACGATAAAGACATTTATTAATTGCTGAACAATGTAAATTATAAAAGAAGATTTTAGACCGCGTGCCGTTGAGAATAGACGATAGAGGAGAATCCGATGGAAGGACAATTATGCAAATAATTGAAATTTTCTTTCGACTATCATTATCCATCTGTATTAAAATTATTGTAAAATATTTAAATACAGATTTTTAGAATACATTCTTTATCCATAATAATGAACAAAGAAAGCAATATTTAATAGCAACTGAGCCACATACATCTATATGCATCTAAATTAATAATATGATAACTTTATTAATATAAGAATTTTAAGAAATTTTTTTTTCTTTCATAAATTGAAGTATGTCACGTTAGTTTGTCATTGTAATTTATAACATCAATAGCATTTTATTTAATTTTATAATTTTAATGGCATCATTTAGGCTTCATTGCATAGTATTGTGTAATTTGTAAGAGGTCGTTGTGTAAATACACGATGCACTCTTCTATTTAGACGAGCATTGATGAAATTGGACTATAAGGACGAATTAAATCGTACGAGTAAAAGTAGAGTAGAGACGAGTAAAAGCTCCTACTACATCAATGTAATTGTACAAAATAAAATTCTTTTGTAATTTGATATCACCTTATATAATGTATATAATGTTAACATGATAATGACGGAAGCTGAACGAAGAGATGAGAATTTTAATGAATTATAGAAAAGAAGAGAGAAAATTATAGGATAAATTACGTGCGCTGGCACACAGTGCCGACTGAGATTTTGTATTGAATTTCGTCAGTGATTGAGTTAGAGGCCTGAAATTTGATTTGTTGACTTTGGCAAGTTCACCCATACACACACACACACGCGCACACGCACACGCACGCACGCGCACGCACGCGCGCGCGCGCGCAAACACTCAATCGAAATATAACTCGTATTACAAATAACATACTCACTATCAAGTCGTTATCGTTTTCCGATGGAAACACTACTTTCTATTAGTTAGTTAATTCCTATCTTATGGAGTTAGAACGAATAGCACGTTTACTTACCTCTTTTAATTTAAACAAAAACATTTTTACATGAAAAAAATTTCAAATACTCATGAAAAATCAAGCAATAATAATCGTCGTGAAGAAAAATTTCTTTTCGTCTCGAACTTTATAAATAATACAGTTTCATCACGCTAATCAATCAATTTTTCTAACTCTACTAAAAAAATTATTTTACAAATTAATATCTAAATAATTAATAATTATTTTGCCCTTATTTAATATTCGTAACATATTAAGCCTCTTATCGTAATTTATATAAACTACGATAAGAAATATGTACATTAGATTATGCGTGCCAATCTATCAAAATTCTGTTGACTAGAGCATTCTAATCACTCATTATTTGCATAAATATTCTTTAATAATTTATTATTCAAACGCGCGACGTTATTGTTATTAATAACTTATTGTTAATATACGAAAAATGACATGACGTATAAAATGCAGTAATTTATCGATGCTTTTGTAAATGTTTGTTATTCCGTGCTATGCTCAATAAAATAAACGTATACATACAGTAATTTTGAAATATTATATGCGATTGAATAAATTAAAATAAATTTTTAACAATCTCGTAATATTTTGTCATAGAACATATTTTAAAGCATATTTGAAAAGAATAGATAGCTAGGTGGTATTAGACAGAGGGTGCGAAGAGTAAATAAGTTGGAAAATGTCAATTATCCACGCATCCAAAGGATCCGAAAATTTTCCAGCTTCGCTTAATTTTCGGTCAACTTTTATACAGATGTAATTTTCTTCTTGCTCGACATCCTCATCTCCTTTTCCGTCACCCTTCTCGACTTAGAACGAGGCAACCTTTCCTCCAAAGAGCCACGCCGCTCGCTCATGAATATTTAAAATGGATATTAAAGGCGCAAAATCGGCGCATCCTTCATACTAAATTTTCTGTGTACTTGCCCCGAGATGCTAAGCTTCCTTCTACGTGTCGAAGTATTGTAACTAAATCTACAGCTACACAGAGCTTTGAACTTTTGTATAACGTCACGTGTGTACTTGTTTTTGCCATTTCCTCTCTATGTTTTTCAACATTTTTCACTCCCTCGGATACCGTAATTTTTTTTTTGCAACTCTCTCCTTTGCTTTTTGGAACTTTAAAATCCATGAGTCGAGAGTGATTCCCAGCGTATATTAACGAAAAATTTTATGCTCTGAATATATTTACCTTTATTTAACATTATTTGACGCATACTTTAAGAGTTTTATAATTACATTTATATACAATGCTGTCATGAATATAAATCTACAGTCTTTATTATGTACAAGGAATGATAAATTATTGTGAAAAATCATATTGTCTTTATAATTACGTTGTCATTATTTTGCTGAAATTGATAGAAATGTTTGACGAGTAGAATGACGTTTTATAATGTTTTTAACATTATTAACACGAATAACTATTTAAAATTTGTCAAGATTCAATGTGGAAAAATTACTTAAAAATTTATCCGATATTTTAGCGAATGAAATGTAAATAAATATACAACTGAGCAGATAGGGAACTTCGTTACCGCATTCACCATGTAAGTGAAAACAAGATTATTTATCTTATTTATCTATGCATAAAGTAAAAAAAAATTATTATCCATTGATGTTCTAACAATTAAATTATTAAAATTAAACAATTAAAACGCTTAATTGTCGTATAATTTATTTACTATTTACGAAAGAAAATAAATGTTATTAATAATTCCTAATTTTGCAGATAACTAGATAAAAGTAATAGTAGTAAGGCGCATTAAACAAACGAATGCCAATTTAATAATTTTAATATTAATTAAATTATCACAAACAAAAGATATATACAATTTCTATAGTTTAAGGATTAGGAAATTAATATTTTATAGTATGAACATTATAGATACATTAAAAAAATGTTCATTAATACTTTTTTTTTTTTTTTTTTTTTTTTTTTTTAATAAAATATTAATAACATATTTTTATGTAAATAAAATTTGTATTTACTCAAATTATTCTTTCTTACTTCTCTCGATACAATAAGAATAAAGAAATAATCTATTGTTCCGTGTAAATTATTTTGTAACACAGATTCATAAATTATTTGCACGAATAAATTAAGTAAGTAATTAAAAACCATTTATATATATATATATATATATATATATATATATATATATATATATATATATATTTTAATATAGATTTTACCGATTGAATGAATGTTGACAAACTAAAAATAAATAGGACGGAGAAGAGAAAAAAAGAAAATAAGAAAACGCCATACAATTTTGAGAAATTCATATATGTAATACAGCTAAAATAATATTTACACTTGAATGTTTCCAATAGTATGATTTACAAAGTTCTGATAAGTATATTTTAGAAGAGCTTCGTTATAAACAATATCCATCGAATTAAAATTGATTTTAAATTCTACTTCAATTGCGCTCTTGAAACTTACACAAAGTAGCATTCATACGACGTAAATGAAAATCGGAGGGACCGTGAAGCAATTTATGTTTTGATGCGCTTAGCCGTAGTGGGTCAATGCAAACCAGTGAAATTGAAGAAGAGAATCCGTGATCGAGAGAATTTAATAGAAAGCAAGACTAACAACGCCACATGAGGATATTAAATGTTAAAGAATAGTTGCTCTATAATTACGATATTAATGATATTCTTGCATTATTATGGAGATGAATAATTAGAATTTTAGATTGAATTTAATAAAAGTCAAAATAATTAATGAATGAAAATTACAAAGTAGAGCGAATACTAATGCACAGAGCTTATATATGTTATAATAATTTAATTGGATTTTCTTTCGGAATATTCTTCCCTTGAAATTAATTATGATTTAGTATGTAGAATTTTATCAATTTTTTTTTTTTTATTATTTTTTTTTTTTTTAATCAATCGTATAGTGCACCATTATTTAAATATTATTTTTTTTTTTTTTTAATCAATCGTATAGTGCACCATTATTTAAAGAAAGAAAATTAATTCTGATTGTAAAAATGTTTATACACTGTGTTGAACTGTCGATAATTAAACTGTAAGTGAATAATTAAGATACTTGAAAATTCTGTTTTAATAAATTTTTTTTGTTTTTTTTTTTTAACAAAAGTTTGAAATATAAAACACTTTTTTGAAAAATACATATTATACTTTATCAATCGTGTGTAGAGGTGGCAGGAATATACACAGGGCGTGTCAATTTTAATTTCAGTTTTCAAACTATAACTTTATTGAATATATATGTTATTTTAGCTTTCAATACATCAAAAACATTAAGTATTATAAGTATCGATCAATCAAATATTAATAATGATTAATGTGTCTCTTCAGAATATTTTTTATAGCATTTTTATGTTCCGTATCGGTAGAATGATTTTTAAAGTTTATTTAAACTTTTTATATAATTAGCCCTAATGTTTTCATTTATCAACAATCATAATTATTCAAAGGGTTTGTAGTGAAATTATCATATACATTTAGTAGTCTCGTTAGAATAGGTCAGTTAGGTTTTTATTATTTGATAAGGTAGAATTGCGAAACAATGAACTGGTAAATAAACTGATGTGAATCATTGAATAGATATTTAGTAACTCTTATTATTATTTAAGAATTACAATATTTGTGTATTTTAATTAAAAACTATTTACACGCGAATAAATGTCGCGAATGTTGTAAGTGATTTCTTATTGTATCAATTCAAAAATACATCTGACCTTAGTTATGGCCACACTCTTTACAACTTACCAAATTATCAATAATTTATATTTAAAAAGATAATTTAAAATTCTTCTTAAAATGAAAAATTCGATTAATTTTAAAGAAAGAAAAAAAAAAATAAAGAAAAGGAGACTTGAAAATAACGTAACATACATTTTTAAAAGCTCTACGACAAGTCACAATTATATAAAAGCCAAACATCATCGACTATGCTCTTGCTGATATCCATCAACCAACACGCTCATTCTTTTATAAATGTTGTAAAATTGTTGATCGCATGGCTCAACATCTTAATTGATGACGTTCGCTAATCGCGTGGGTGAATTTCTTTCCAGGATTCCAACCAAGACAGAGTGCAAGGTATGATGTATCGACGGAGTTGACGTAGTTTCCAGTGACGGCGACGTGCGAATTGAGACTTTGTACTTTTGCGCCTCGATTAAGCTTTGGTTTGGATTTCACTCGGCGAAGATTGATGATTTACTAACTAACGCCTCACGTAAATCGAAAGTAACAGATGGCAGTAGTTCCGCCTTTTTGAGGTTCTTTTTAAAAAGTCTTTTGATCGATGCTCCGAGTCAGCTTGTTGCTATCTAACTATGTTTCTTGTAAACACGCCTTCATCAAACCCTTGTTTTATGACGTTACTACGCGCGCGCGCGTATATGCGTGTGTCCGTATTTGCGCTTGCGTATCTGTAATTGATCAATTTTTCTTGGATATTAAATTAGTTTATATAATTGATTTATTACAAATATATAAGTCTAATTACATTAAATCCAATATGTAGTTATAATATTTATATTTTTAAAGGAATACTAATCAACTATTATCAATACTAATTAATTGCAGGCGTTATTTTATATAATTACTGTTTTTTTTCTCTCTCATGAAAACAAAAACTTTTGAATAATTCATATAAACTGCAACTTTAATATGTTCAATATAACCGTAATGTAATTTACTATAGCTAATATCGATGAAACAATTATTTCAATTTCTAAAAATTAATGATATGAATGAAGTAAACCTCAATTAGCTTTAATATATGTAGAAAGATAAACATCGAATAATCAATTAATATTTTTAATAAAATGTAAGGAGAAATTTATAAAATTTATCTTTTTTCCTATATTTATAATGAGATTATCAATCATGTAAGTATAATTTTAATATTAATTTTTACATACATATATATGTTAATAATATTGTATTCCTTGTTTACAGACATTTGTTAATTATAGTAATATATCCTTTATATTTCAATGGCGCATTTAATTGGAAAGGAGAACAATTGAATTGAACGGAAGGCTGCAGAATTGATTTTTTATGAAACGAAAAATTTTATTTGCACTTATTCTACAATTGATCTATATGATTCTAATAATAATAATATGTATTTCTCTACGAAAAATACTGTATTTAAATCGGGTTTATTCTTACGGATGTTCTTTTCTTTTCCATTTTTTATTTATTTATTTTTTTTTTTTGTTTTTCTTATCAATGACAATGGGAACAATTGTGTCTATCAAGTTTTAACATAAGTGCATATGAACAAATATTAGGCTCATTCAAGTTTGAGAAGTTTCAAATTTCAGAAGATCTAGAAGCTTATACTGATATCTTCATGTTCTGTTCAAAGATGGTAAATAAGATCAAATGTATCTTTTTCTTTAGTATTAAGCTCTAAGTTTTCAAAGTAATTAGCCTCAGCATTGTCATCAATATTAGTTTAAATATTTTGAAGTTGGAAACTGAAATTCAAATAAGTTTATAGAAAATAAAACAACTGGCAAAGTTGAAAACTGAATTTTAAAGTTTTCGGGTTTAAAAGTTTGTGGTTATAGTGAAAGAAAAATGTAAGTTTTTCAATAATATTTATCAGCGATAATTATAGTTATGTAAATTTATTACGATACAAATCTATTAAAACAATCTTATCTCATATCTTTCTTCAACAATCTATAAAATTAAGTATTAATTAACAAATGATTATTAAAATCTTTTATAACGAGCGATTGAGATTATGTAAGTTCGACTTATTGGTAGAAATATATTTTTTTTAATAATCGAATTTTATTTCTAGATATAACATATGTATAGGCAATAGAAAGTACAATAGTAATAATCATAAAGTTTGTCGTCGTTTTACATATTTTTAATGAAATATATTATATTAATTAGCACTAAAGTTTCACTGTGATCAATACGAATCGAGTGAAATCTTTAATTCTTTTTGATGCTGTAAAATATGCGCAAATCTCATATTTCGGACTGCATTCTATTTATTAATACTTCAGTCATATATGACTAAATTGGTGTTTTAAGTAGTCCATTACAATTACAAAAGGATAAAAAGAAATGTTAAGAGCAAGTAAATTTTAGAATATAAAGAAAAGATATTGATTGACAAGTGTCACGTGTATTTACTTTTTTCTATTCGATATTTTCAATAATAATTATTTAAGTTCCAAAAAACATTGTTAATATTGAATGGGGAAAAAACGTTAATTTTGCAATAAGCGCGAGTAATGTTCTAATAGCTAACAAAACGAAAAAATGTATGCTGCAAATAAATATTTTTCCAACTCTCGTCAAGAAACTGTTGAAATCAATAATTTCAATAATATGCGAAATGCCAAAATTTCAATATTTCAATCATCACTAAAATATATTTAAATGGAAAAAATATAGAGAATCTTTAGTCTTTAATGAAATCAACTTTTATCTTTCCTCCTCTAAGAAGCATTTTCCTACCGTCGTATCTCGCACTTGAGTGACATTTCAAATTCACCTCCCTTGCTTTTCCATCGTCGGGACATTTTACGACGTTTGCGGTGCGTAATCAGTTGGCTCAGGTTCGTTTATTCCATTAAAATGCTGTACGGGACTAAGAAAGGAATAGAAAAAGCGCATTCAGGAATAAGGAAGGGAGAACGGTGATGGAGATGGGGAAGTTAGGGAGAGATAGAGATAGTGATAGAGTGCGAAGGTGTAGGGGTTGTGGGATTGGAGGTGGGGAAAAGAGAGAGCGAGAGAGAGAGAGAGAGAGAGAGAGAGAGAGAGAGGAGGAGAAGTGGAAACAGAAATGGTTTGATATCTTTAGAAGTCAGCGTCCGGTGAAAACCCGTTCCCCTTTTACATTTTCCATTCAAAAATGCAACAAAGACGCCCGACAGCGTCGCCACCCTCACGCGAGATAATTACGAGTCGTCGCCCCAGAGTCGAAAGTCAACTTACACTCGTTAACAAGTGCAAAGTGCCGCCGTCGAGACGCGGTGAGAGAAAACGAAGGTTGGGAAAAGTGGTGCAGGGAGAGAATAATAGCCTAGAGAGAGACGAAGAGGCGGAAGAAGTCAGTAAAGTTGCATCTCAAAAGTTTCGTCTTCATCGCTCGTAACTTTACCTTACACTTGGCGCCCGCGGTAATGTGACAAACATCTTTTGCTTACCTGCTTGCCTATGTACTTGGCTCTGTTGTAACTCTCAAAGTGAGACCGAGACCGAGACAGAGACAGAGACAGAGACAGAGACAGAGAGAGAGAGAGAGAGAGAGAGAGAGAGATTCTCTATTCTCTCATACGTGAAATGCACGAGTGGAGCCGACGGGAGAGACGCAACAATGAAACGAAGCTCACGGTAATAACGCTGAAGCATTGGTATTATTGTTTTAATGAATAATACTGATTATTAAATATGATTTATGCTTCGTGCCGGATTCAAATCTGTGTATGCAACGGTAATGCACGGCGCGATGCTTTAGAGTATACTTAGATTAAAATACTCTACCCATTTCAACCGAAAAGATTAAATTAATTTAATAAAATCAGTCCCCGATACATTTGCATTTGCTATTTTCAATGAAAATACACTATCAATTAAAAGTAACGACAAACACCCTTGGTTTGGAAAAATTAAAATTTCTGATTATCGATTATCTTTTGTCTTTTTTTTTTTTTTTTTTTTTTTTTTTTTTTTTAGATCTAATTCATCGGTATTAAAATTAAGATTCCTATTCATAAGCAGCTATTGTGGGGCAATTATATATTAATAATATCAATCATCTTGTCCGAATGTAAAGACTTTATACTGATTAATTGGCTTTTATACAAATGTCCTATTTTCGTAAATGAAATAATGAAAGAATACCTCATAGTGTTGCAGAATGTTCTTTCGGTAAAATTGGTAATGACTCGTAATGTAATAAATGGCTTGTCTTACTACCTCAAAACTTTTATAATTATTTATGAAATCTTTGAAACTGATATTTATCCAATAATGCGCATTAGTCTCATACTTTTTCCCACCTATTTCTTATTTAGTGATATAAAAGGCAAATTACTATTTTATTCATAAAATACACGCTTTTATAACAGTAGTTTCAGTAACGATCGTGTCCCAAAGTTTTGTAATTATAAATTATATTTGAATAAAATATTTCAGCTAATTGTAAACTTTTATTAAATCAAAGTTTTATGATTTCTATAAAATAAACTTATAAACTCTAATAAAGATTTTACAAGTTTTTAAGGGAAACTTTTTAGAAATATAGTTATATAATTTTTGGTAACAAAATTTCAGTGAAATTTACAAAAAAAGAAATGTTTTGATTTTAAAACAATGTTATGCAATACTCTTCTATTAAATAAAGAATTTATCTTTATATTATCTAATTTAATGCTCATGAGACCATGATGATACCATATTTATAGGAGTTTGAACTATGGAGTAAATATAATGCGAGTGTCGTGTTTGTGAATAAGAAAATTTTGCAAATCTATTGTCAATTTGTTTTTATTTTCTCATTTGCATCATTAATAGGAATTATAAATGCCATTATTATATAGATAAGAACGAAAAACAAAGATAAAACAAGAACATTGGCTTCAGTTATTTGGCCCATGATCGATGCTATAACGTAATAAGTAAATATTTCACATACAAAGCCACGATAGCACGTATTATATTGATTTATATGTTTATAGCTCAGGAGCAAATGAAAAGCAAAACGAGCGCAACAATAAAAACGGTAAACAATGATTATATCTGCATTGGTAAAATACTAGGGGGAAAAAAAAAATGAGAGGGAGGATAAGAGGAAGAAGTAGATAGTAGGAAATAGAACGAAATAGTGAAAGATGGTGGAAAGTCGTGGAGAAGCAAAGTTTTAATTGGTCTTGAAGATGCGGGGGTTCTCGCATTTAAAACAATCTCCGGAGTAGCTTGCCAAGTGACCCGGTTGAGTATATATTTTCCCTACCTCCTAGTGTTCCCGCATCTCAGCGAAACCGTGGTTGAGTGGGATGAGCGGGGTTGGCGTGGTAGGCGGTGGGTATGGTGAGGGGGGGGGGTCGAAGAAAAGCTGTGGACTTAAAAATTGTAATTGTGTGATCGCGGACAAGCAAGCCAAGATGGCAACGACATAAATTGCCAACAACTCCCCGGTTATGATGATTATATGTTGTAATCGCAAAGTCCGGCGAAAAGTTACTTTATATTTCTTAATTAAAATTTACATTCGCCGCGTCACTTAATACGTTATTGCGTATAAATAAGAATGCAACTTGAAATATTCATTTTATCTTTATTGCGAATTATGAGAGAGAGAAAAATTCGTTATGAGTTGCATTTTTCTTTCTATCATTAATGATTTGCAGTTGAAACAATGTTTTGAAGAGATTTTTTTATTTTTTCCACAGTAATTAGTAGACCATTTTATTTAACTATTAATTAAAATTTAGCTATTTTAATAAATTGCACTGTCGACTATTAAATGAAATGCATCATCGTGAGTTTAGTAAAAAATTTGTTATTTATATTAGAATTCATTGTTTGATTAATAAATCATAATAATGCGTCATTTTTTATCGGGAAAGCTCACTTGATAAAAAAATTTGTTGCTCAAAAAGTATCTTCTTAAATTTTAAAAGTAGCATCTTCATTAAAAGCCGAAACTGCTTGAGAAAGCTAAAAACTCTTTCCTGATAAGACTAACTACCATGTAAAGAGGCAAATTTACCATTTTATCAAAATTCTTTGGCATTAAGCAGCTGTTAACGACTATTTCTTAAAGTCAGTTTGATAAAGTTCTTTGAACATTTATAAGTAAAATTCGTATAAGTTGAAATATTGGTGAAATTTCAGAAAATTTTAATAATTTCTTCACTCGATATCGTTCTATTATATAATATGCATATACATTTCTGTTACGACAATGGGTGCGCGTGATTTGATCGTTAAAAAAAATAAATTACATATTTATAGAGACGATTTTAAGTACTACGGAAGAAATACATTATTTAAATTATTATAATATAATGTTTATATTGTACTTTATATTTATTTATCGCGAGGCAAAATTAATCTTTAAAATCAAATATAAAACATTGATAGAAAGCTTTTCCCTTATAGTTTCCCTTACGCTTTTTAGATTATCCGAATGTATTTTTCGAGAACGACAATTAACTGTCAAATATTAATCGATAAACTAATCCCAGGTAAGTATAATTGATTTTCACGTCTTGGGAATTAAGTATCAATTGAATTGATTGTTGATCCCTGTAATCCGTGATGATCTGAGCTTATAAAGCTAAATGTAAATATAAAGTACGTTAGCGTCATCCATTGGCCAAAGCTTCCTACTGGATGCCATTAATGCAATTCGAAGAAGAAAAATATTCTTCTTGATCCGAGCACTCTAAGAGATGAAACCCATCGCGTGCGAAAATTGCGAAGAAGCGAGCATAATTAAAATATCATAAATTTCTATTGATACAGATATACGATGATCATTAAAGTATATCGTCGTTGTGAAATAAAAGTGTTGTACGTAAATAAATTTTAATTTGTGTTAGAAGATATTTCTGACCTACAACTTTCCCTGCTCTATGTAGCTTTATTTTTCTTTAAAATACAAATAAGGAGAGCACTAGGAAGCATTTTGTGATACTCGGCATCATCAATTACTTTCTCTACAAGAAAAATATAAAACAAATTGATAATTTAAATTGCATTACAATTATAATTAAATTATTTTTCAGAATTTCATTCGCTGTTATTAAATGTTCCTTTCGCATTTAATTTCCATTTGCAATGTAATCTGAATTTATAAAGAATTATTCATGGAATAACTTTAAAAGAAAAAATATATCAATTTGATAATTCTTAATTGTAAAAACTGAAAAATCGCACTTGCCCAATTCACTATTACAACTTAAAGTTTATTATTTTGCTTTTAAAATGACATTGAAATTACAATATCTAATCTTATATTACAATATAAAACATACTTTATTTAATATTTGTACTTAAATTTACACAATTTTTTATTGACATGAGAAAGATTATGCGTGCGCATGAGCTTTTATATATCATAGTTATAGTATATTTACATGTGCAAATGTAAATATATTTAATATCTATTAATGCTATAAAAAAAAAAAAAATAAATAAAAAAAAAAAAGTAAAATTTTACTAACCTCTATAACAATGTGAATCTTCGGTATTTATTTCTCCTCTACAATTTTGCATTTATAATTATGTACATGTACATTTACAAATGCACATTTTAAATCTAAAATTGCTAAAATTGTTTGATAATTAAACAGATAATATATAGCCAGGGAATGAAATCCGAAATGTATAGTAATTGAAAATTAATTCCAAAAGTTGATAATATTGTGAGTTGAGAGAAAAGGGGGCGTGACAAAAGTCGAATGCACCTCTACACTAAAGAATAATATCAGACTTGCTAATTAAATAATGAAGTAACAGTCAGCGGTCTCTCGACATTGCGTCGCAGCCTTAACCCGCAATCTGATAAACATTTATACTTCTCTGAAGGCCAAAGAGAAACAACTGAAATCTAGCGAAGGAAGTAGGATGAGAAAGTGCACCGAAGCAATTTTACAGGCGACGGGAAATTTGAATCCCGCGTGTTTCTAACCTCGTTTAATAATAGCTAATGCGAGGGCATTCGTAAGGTGGAGAAAGCACAGAAGACAGAGCACTGCTGCCGACCTCCTAAATCACGTGGTCGGATGTGCGACGACAGCGCACTACAATGAGCTCACGTCCTCATCTGGGCGGAATGAATTCCCCGCTTACCTGACTTCCATCCATGCTACCATTGAACTACCGAGTATTTATCAGAGAAAGAGCTCGAATGCCTCGAGGGTATGAAATTTGGAATAAGAATGACAGGAAATACGCGAATCGCACATGGCTATTGAAATAATTGTCGATTAAGGATGTTGTATACACACGCGCGCGCACACACGTACGCACGCACGCACGCACGCATATATATATATATATATATAACGCCGGCCAATTCAACTGTAATAGTATTAAAATTAAAATACACGATCATGGAGAGCATTGAAATTTACATTAATAATCCTTGTGTTTGTATATATTCACATTTTTCTCTTCATTTCCTGCTTTTTTACGTGTAAATAATCTTCATCTAATAATCTAGTACTTTTCTTCCTGGATAGATTTAAATATCGAAAGCTTTTCTTTTCTATAATCATTCTTATTATGTATTATATAACAATATATATTAATCAAAGGAACGGAGATTGATTAGATGACTTCACAGAATTTTGCAAGTAATTTAATTAATAAATCAAAATTATAACATCGACGTACATTGAATATGATATTATTAACGCTTATATTATGAATTTATTTTTCCTATGTTTTATGCCATTATATGTTGCATTTTATTATAATTTAGTTTGCATTTCTTAATCAGACTGAGTTATCAACTTATGTCGCTCGCACATAAAGAAGTAAAAATGCCTTGTCACTTTGCGTGGTTTGCTTACATTTAAAACGGTGAATTTATTTTTAAATTGGATAATTAAAAATAGGTCAATAGGTTCATATGATAATTATGAGTATATTATGTGTTCATTCATTATAGAAAATATGTCAAATTATTATTTAAATTACCTCACATATGTATTATTACTTTCATCAATTTTTATAAATTTTTTGTTTACATCATTAGTAAAAAATGATACATTATTAATTGCAGTATATTTAATTATCAATAATAATAGCTCTGTCAAGTTACACGACGGACTATAATTTATTATTATGAATTTTACATCAAGATTATTATTATAAATAACGATATTTAAGATTTTATCTCATTCTAAGACATTATTCATTTATATATAATAAAAAAGAAGTTTATTCGGATTATGTGATACATGAGTTAATATGATTTAAATGATCGTAGTTTTAAAAAAGGGCACAAGCTTATTTATTAAATCATATTTACCGTTTCCGTATAAATTGCTAACAGACGTTGAAAATATAATAGTAATGTAGAATGGCATTATATATCTATTATCGCTATATATTATAAATAATAATATTTCCAATAATTGATATATTTATTAATGTCTTATTGCTATTTTATAACCGAAGGGTACCAAATAGATAAACTAACTATTATTAATAAATAGAATGGAAATGGAATTGAAACGATTCGTATTAGTAATGCTTTATAAAGCTTATTTAGCAATTTTAAACAAAAACATATCTGAATTTGTAGTTGTTAAAGTTAAATAATTATATTAAATACTAATTTAGCGTGTTAATTATAATAAACATTTATATCTATATTTTAAATAAATTACTCTATTTATTCGATGATAATGTGTATATACATATTGTTTATATGATTACGTAAACACGCATGCGCGCGCGGCCGCGCGCGCAAACATTTATATATATATATATATTAATATTATATTGTTTAACAAAAATATTGTTACGTATATTAAATAATAAATAATTAGAAAAGGAAATATATTTTTAATTTGTAATTGTACTTATCTCAAACAAATTTTACTATATTTTAAACTATGGAGAAGCAGTACAATTTTTTAATTAATTTTACTCGCAACATAAAAAAAATGTCTTAAAAATGATTTAATCTTGAGATGCTAAAACGTAATTCGTCACGTTACAATTCTCTATAATACAAAATATTTTGCATCAATTGAAATTGCTGCAAATTAAAATAATACGCGTCAAATAATTAAAATTATATAATCAAGTTTGGTTTAGTGAATCGTGTATAATTAAAATACCTCAATTTTTTTAATTCTTCCTCATTAAAATTGGAAGGAAAAAATTTTACATAACATTTTACAAAAATATTCTCAAAATTATAATTTTATTGTATGTATATGTTGGGCACATATACGAATATCTAATTGACAATCATTGAATCTGACTATATAGAATATTATATCAGCCAATTAATCATTATTTAAAAAGCTTATGATTTATTTTATTTTATATAAAAATCTTCTATTTCTATTGTAAACATTTTCAGATCGACTCATATTGATATTAATAAAAATAATGTTGCTTTTAATCCTCAAACCCAATTGCTAACCATCAAATGGGAAGAAAAATCCAATTAGAAAATTCTCAATGTGCCCATGAAATTAAAAAAGAATAAAAAAAAAAAAAAAATACGGAAGAAGGAGGTAGAGGATGCGATGAGAGAAAAAAATGTTTCCCATTACATTATATTATACATTTTTTTTTCCATTTAGGCTTTCCGCAAAATTACCAATTGTGCCGACGGCAACTTGAAATATAGAAGAACAGAGCAAAGACGACGACGATGAGCTAAACAAAAATGGAGAAGGTAATGATGTAGAGAGACGACGTCAAATGTGGTTTCTTCGTGAATGATGGTCCACTTGCCTATATACATCAATGCATATGTGTTGTATAATATGCATATATAGGATAACGACTGGTTAAACGTGAAGATCATTAAGGCTGCCTCGAGTCACTGGTGCTGTTGGCAAAAAAATCCGACTGCACGTACAGTGAGCCCGGAGGATTCACGATGTAAAGGAAAAAAGAAAAAATCGATAAGGTAGAAAAGTGATAAAGATGTTCGTGAAATATTGGAATGTATTTGCAGAAAGACCAAGATATCTTTCATTTATTCTCTGCCTCTGTCTTATGTTGTTCATTTATACTCATCTCGACTATCTGGATTGTTGTTGTTTATTTGTAACTATCAGAATGAATTCATTTTTATCTATTTTCTATGATGATAGCAGATTATCTTGATATTATGTTATTAAGCTTTTCTTACGCGTAAAGAGTGCATTCCTAATTAGAAATTACAGATATTAAATATTTTCCTGAAATTTACGTTTGCCTTTTGATCGCAAGCTAGTTTATCAAAATATTAAATCAATGAATATTTTATAATGTATGAAATTTAATCTGTTTGATTAATATTTAAATTTCAATTCACTATATATCATATTTAATATAAAGCCTTTAAAAAATATCTCCGTAATATAACTTACGGAGATATTTGAAATATAATTCTAATGGTATAGAGATTGTGAAATATTTTCAAGTTAAATCAGGTAAAATATCATTCGTTCGAACAATACAAAAAAAACATTAAAATATTAATTAATTTTCTAAGATAATTAACGTCTGTATATCGCACTAAAACGTTATCCTGTAGATGTCAATATTTGTCCTTCATTTATATTTAGTTATGTTCGTTTCATTTCTGAGTAATGAATTTGCTATTGTTTTTGAATTTCAAGGAACGAGAAGCTTGCGATTAAGTTTTAGATGCGATGTATCTCAATAACCTTTTTACAATTCCCAACAATATTCCCGCAGTCTCTTGTATATCTAGGTTCGTCACTAGCACTTGTTAGAGAGAATGTGATGCATAAAAAAGTAAGTAATGCTCAAGAGAAAGTAGAAAGCATGCCAGAAGGAGACAATAAAGCTCTCTTTTGAGAATACCATTATCATCGAAATAATAATATTCTGTTCTTCAGTTTGCTGGTGGTGCAATTCTCTTTATTCCGTAGCTTTTTCGCTTACGGCCTCTGCAACTACTTATCGCTTGTCCTTCATATTTCTCGTTCACTTCCACTTCCTCAGCCACGGCCGAGGAATTGATGGCAAAGACAGAACTTTGCTGAGGCACGCGCGAGCTTGCCTCTTGCTCCTTGATATATATCTTGAGAGATTTTCCCACGAGAAGTTACTCTTCTGCACCTTACATTCTAACTACATCTATCTTGTCATCTCGAATAAATATATTTTAATCTTTGCCTCTTAAATTGTTTATTTCTCTTAAATAATTTATTAATAAGCAATTTTAAATACTTAAAACATTCACTCACCGTTATTACGTGGAATACTCTACTGACACACAGACACAGGGCGTGCGTGTATTTGCACGTAAGAATGTAATATTTTTAATAAAAATCTACAGATTTCTTCTGTGTCAAACTATTTCTATTTTCTGTCATACGTAATGATTATAAACTTATAATAAGAAGAGGCAGATTATAATATTTTATATTTTGTTAGCTTCACAATTAACTTGATATTAATATTGAATAGAAGAATATTATTACTTCTTCACTTTATTAATTTCATAAATCAGATTAATTTCTTTTAGTTATCATAAATTACATGAATTCGTGATTTTTTAAATATATAATAAAATGTTTTTAATATTGATTTAATGTAATCCCTTTTCCAATAATACGTTATGAAATATAAACTACATTTCTGCATATAATGTAATAAATATTAAATTATATTACGTATTTGCCTGAATAAACAATTTTTCAATTTTAAAATTATTGATGCAATAATTTTATTTTCAATTGAATATATTATGAAATACATGATTGGTGCTACCCGTGTCATTAGCCTTTGAAAATTACAATTTATATTAAAGAATGGAAATGAAGTTCAAAATGTAGGATGCTGATTTTCCAAAATAAGTATTGATTAATAGTTAGTTTGTGACAATAGTTTTTCAAAAACTTTGAGGGATAAAGTTGAAGATATAGAATACGCGAATATTGACTAAAAGTATCAAGTTATTGATTTTACACTTGAACTAGGAATATTTTCCATTTCTAAACTATAAAGTTCGAACATGGAAATACTAAGTGGAATGCGTTGAATAAAAATTTAAGGCTATTGATTTTATATTCGATCTTGGTGAATTTCTCAACACTGGACTATGGAGTTTGAATATAAAAATTCAACAAACTCAGACCACAGATCTCGATAAAAGTATAAAGACAATTTTACAATGGATCTTGAGGTATTTTCCAACTCTGAATAATCAAGTTCAAACAATGAAATATTAGGTGATATATACAAAAGTTACAGTTTTGCATAATAAATATAGTACAACGACATAAAGAATATAATGATCAAAGTTTAATGACATTGTAATAATTTAAAATAAATATGTTTAAAGATACTAATAAATTTATATATTTCATTGTAGTAGTAAAGAGATGAGGAGGTTATAGAAAGAAAAATTAATATAATAATAATACGCTTGTTCTTCTGTTTTTTTCATATCGAATTTTTCGCTTTCCTTTTAATGTACGAATTATTTTCATAATCTTGAAAGGCGGAGAGTGCATTGGAACAATTGAGGATTAATTCTATTTTTTTTTTATACTTTTCTGAGTATATCTTCTGTTCACTTGTATATTATCTATCGACATTTTAAATTATATTTCCATATGTATAATTGTGTAAATTATAAATTTTAAATGCTTTTCCTTTTCAATTTTATTGTAATGATTATTTAAATAAGATTATTTGTAAAAGTATTAAAAGACTAATAATGTTACTAAATTAATAGCATATATACATATATATATATATATATATATATATATATATATATATATATATAGGAAGATATTCCATATGCTCTATAATTATTTTAGATATTATAAAAATATTATAAATATTCGTATGATGATATTTATTGAAAAATGTTATTATATTCTTATATTATTATTATCCATATGTTAAGATAAAACGTATTACATACTCCTTAATTTGAAACAAAAAATTTTCAGTTTCCATAGTATGTAATGTTCAGTGGACGTTGTGAAATTTTTAATGACAGCAATAAAATTCCGTAGTAAAAATTAAAAACGAATGCTTGACATTTATTAATTACAACAATTTATTTATTTATTTTGAAACTAATAATTTATCATAGGTAGAAAATTATACCATATTAAAGTGCAACAGATTTTCTAGGAAACAAATTGTTTGGCATTTCATTTAATGTAAGTATTTGTAAAATACTTCGCATCAACTTTAATTCGAAGTCATTTGGAGACAGATATTTTTATTCTTCAGGTATTTTTCTTATAGATAAATACATGCGTACGTACACGCAACACACACACACACACACACACAAACACACACACAAACACACACATATATAGTTTTAAATGTGAGATAAACATCATATAGTTTCAGTAAATGCACAATACTCAAGAAGATGTACGTAGGTTCCTAGCATCTCGGTATTACTGGAAAATAAGAGAGAAAGTTCTTAACTTCGTTTTTTAACTCGTTTATCTTTCTTATTTTATCTTTTTAAATTCTCCATCTCTCGTCCAGTTCCGGAATCGAAGCTACACCAGTCAGCAGAAAAATGATACAGCACTCATATGTTACATGTGGAGTGAGAAAGCTCGACCAGCATTTAGAGTCGGGGATGTTTGTACCGTCAATGAGGCATTCTGGTTCCCAACTTTACTAGATGAAATCGGCAATTTGTTTGCCCCAATGCTGGTGTCTGTATGTATCAGAAGGGCGGAGGGGCAGATAAAGGGCTCGCGAAGGGGCACCTGTTTATTGGGGAAGAGGAATCATCTGGGGTTCGGCGATATTTCACTCAAATGGCCGAGCGTCGAGAAAAATATTTCCTTGAATACATAGATATATGTCATTCAAATTACTAAGAATTTTTTCTTTTCAATAATCCGTTCTGGATGTTGAAATTACTTTTAATAGTACGGCAATATCTTGTTAAACAAAGTGGTTGCTCTTACGATGTTCAGATTTAAGAAAATTACAGAATTATAGGATTATTGATTACAAGTGTACAATTACTGTCCGTCTGTTCACTTATTTTATTAAACTTATCCTATTAAATTATTGTATTAGATAAAAATGAATTATATTGGATAATTAAATGAAGTTCAATACTGTATTGTATTTAATTAATTTGTAAAACATAGATTTTTGTTTATTTTTTGTTCAACAAATTTATTTATAAATTAAGACTAAAATGTACATGTCCAATCTTCATTTTTGAATTAATTATAATTGATGTCAATTGGACCATCTGAGTACTCACACTCTATATTTTAGAAATGTAAGTTTATCTTAACAATGAGTGAAGTATTCTTCATATAATAAAGGCAATAAAATATTTTTAAATAAGAATAAATGCTTTTGTATTAAGTAAATATAAATTTCATTTTACTTTATACAATGAGTTCTTCTAGTAATCTTATTAACAAAATCCTATATTATACCGCACATAACTTATTATAATTATTAATTTATTGCATTAAATATTTGATAATAATAAATTTTATCGTAAAAATTTATAATTATTAGAATAATAAACATTTGATTAATATAAAAATTTTTTCACTTATCTGAAGTTGAAAATTCATAAGAAATAATGATTTTAATCATTAAAGTGAATAATTACTATTTACTTTGAATAAAACAACAAAAAATTTATAATATTTATACAAAGTACGAGAATTATAAATTATAATATAAAAAAGTTAGTTGATAAAATATATAGTTAATACATGTGTAATTCCAAAGTAAGAACTTAATTATTTAAGTACTTAAACGCGACGATAAATATTAACATTAAGAAATATATACGCAATGAATATTTATAACTTTATACAATTTACCATCAATTGTCCTGCGAAAAGATCATGTCATACATGATTGGTCGAGTTTAAGTAACTGACCCGAGTACCGCAAAATCTCGAGCAATGGAAGTCCCTTACGGATGATGAAATGAAGAGATTGAACTCGGTGGTTTAACAGACACGAATTAAATTACGAGAAAAATTAAAAATCTAATTACCGTGGCGTATTTTGATAAATGCAGTTGTTGTAAAGTGTAAGACCGTTTCACCGAATAAATACTCTCTTGATTTGTCTTAAATATTAAAATAAAATAAATTTCATTTAAAATGTATTCAAAACATTTTAAACTTTTCGAAATAATATTATCTAATTAAATTGATTATTCTGATGCACTGATACTATTTATGATACTAATAAAATAATAAATAATTAGATATTATCTGAGTCTCTTTTTAATTATTACTATATATTGTATTATGAATTTTATGTTTGTCATTATTTATGTATATAGTTCATGAATACTGCGATTGAAATAAATAAATATTGTTTGCACATATTGAGCTTGACGAAGAATAAGTTTTAATTAATGTTATTTTTGTATCACTTGAAAGTAATCTTAATGAAACAGTAAAAGGTATATAATTGTAAACAATATTATTTGATATATCGAAAACTTGTATATACTATTAATTTGATAGAGTTACCGATATATTTGAAAAATTTATTACGATATTCGTATTTGAATGTATCTTTTATGAGTTCTACGGCAACGCAGCTTTCAATGTAAATATTTCATGGTACTCGATTAAATTCATGAGAAAGTAATTTCAATCTATCCATTATCATCCATCTAAACTTTATCATCGAACTGCTATATCTGCATATTATTATAGTAAGCATTGAATCTTCGAGTTGTCAGTATAATAAACGTACATAAAAAAGAAAAAAAATTGTCCCATGATAGGAAACTATCGAATATTCAATATCGTGACTTTCCAATCGTATATTCGCTTTTCCATTGCTTTCATAATTATTTTCTCATAATACTGACTTGATTGACTGATATTTAATCTCACGCCATTGAATTTAAATCGAGCATATTAAAATAACCAGAGTGAATGATATAATAATAATAATAATAATAATAATAAAAAAAAAAAAAAAAACTGCTGCTCTATAGTTAATTTAGACACTATAGAGATAAGATGTTTTACAAATAAATAGCACTACTTAATAATTTACCTAGTAATTACTTAGTAAATAATAGCATTACTTGTAATTAGAATTCAAAAAATATACTGACAATTATTTATGAAACAAAATTATATATAATGACAGACGATGACAGAGAAACTTTAATTTGTAATAAAATATTTAACAATATTTGTTAATGTATAAGATATATATAGTAATAAATTTTATACAAATTTCTATAAAGATAAATAGATATATGTACAATCGCATGAATTAAATAAAAATATTTCATAGAATTTTCAATGCTAATTTACAAGAGACTTATAAAATTGTGATAATAAATTTCAATTTAAATTTCATTAAAAAGAAGAAAAAAAGAAAGTAATAAATCATAAATCTTCAAATACAGGTTAATTGAATTTTATTAGAATTCTATCAATATGAAAAATATATTTCCAAGTTCTTGAACTATTAAAATAATTTGTATCCAAATAGTTCATGCAAAATAGTTAACATAATAAATAATAAATGTTATACTATAAATAGCTTACAAGTCGCATCTGTATTTTAATTAGAGAAGTTAGGAGCATTTTGATTAGGCAAAATCTGAAGGCTACGGACTGTTGTGAAAGTAAGGCACGCTCATATGATACCGAAGGATAGCTGAAGCGCCTGAGACACTTTAGGTATTTCGAGTTCGCCTGCCATTGCGAATATTTTAGGAGTAGGAGAGCCGATAAACAAGAGACACGAAATTATTGTATTATGGAATTATTGATTATTTAGATATGAATTCTTGCATGTTTTTTTTTTTTTTTTTGGATAAACCACTGGCATTTTTTTCCTTTTCGTAATAGGCAATCGATTTGACAGAAACAATGTATTTATTATCAATAAAATTTAATATATGTGAAATAATTCCATTTTAAGAGAAATATAATACATTGAAGTTTTATAAAACTGTTCGCAATTTAATGACGTATTAGTTATCGATAATAAATGTATCGATAATAAATGAAAAACAAACGTAAAAATTCCAATAATTAGTTCAGTCAATTAAAATAGTATGGCAAAATTAATTAAAGAATTGTTTAGACTGTAGGAAAGTAGGTAAAGGGAATTTTTTAAATTAATAAAAATAAAGATAAATTCTAACAGAGCAACGTGACTTAAGATTAGAGATTAAAACAAATTGAAGAAGGAATGTAAAGAGAGCGAAGGAAACAAATTCGAGTGAAGAATTGAAGATAAAAGAAAGAAGGAGCGTAACGAGTGAAAGAGTAGGAGATACGTTGCCGAAAATTGTTGACGGGGGCGTGGGAGGGGGTGGGAGGGGGGTAGTGATGGTAGGAAAGTGTAAGAGAAAAAGAGAGCGAAGGAAAGGAGTTGCGAGCTAGCGTTGCAGAATCGGCTTTGTGGTGCTCTCGGCAGAGATAGAGTGGCTCCGAAGAGGGATCGAGAATAGAAAGAGCCAGAGTATTAACCGCGGGGCAAAAGTAGGAGATGCACGTACACGATGAAACAAAGACAGGGCTAGCGAAGATCTGGGGGATCAAAGGGATAGAGAAGGAAGGAAGCTTGTTCACCCAATGTGTCAACTTGTAGAGACGATGAAACGCGCCGCAACGCGTACATGCAGTGTCGTAGATCGATCGAGAAGAGAAAGAGGACGAAAGAGCATGGACGTGAGAAAGAGAGAAGGAGAAAATGGCCGAGTGACGGCAGAAAGGTAGGAGGGCGAGAGGGAGAAAGGAAAGCGATGGAGAGAAGGAAGGATAGAGAAAGGGTAGGACAGAAGAGCCTTGAGGCTGCCGAAAGGAGGTGAGTAGTAGGTGGAAGGTAAATGATGAAGCCCATAGTACAGAGAAGAAAAATGAAATAGATAAAGAAAAGAGACTAGAAGAGTAGATCTAGGAACAAAGAACGCGTTTGAATGACAAATGATATAGTGCAGCACAAAATATCAGACGTAGAGGCGTTTAAAAATTTGTGTCCGTAGTGATGTTTAGATAGGTAGTATGATAATTATAATACAACGGTGTAAAATTCATCTATTTAATTATATTATTTGGTTTTTTTTTGTAAATGGTTATACAATATTTCAAATATATTATTTCATAAAACATAGTGTTTTACAATATATATATATATATATATATATATATATATATATATATATATATTCAATTACACAAGATAAATTTGCTGAAAATTCTATAAATAACGAGTATAATAATTGTATTAACGTTATTTTAACTCGGAAATATTAAAACGATCCATATTAATCGTAAAATGTGTTATAGAAATTTATATAGAAATTTTATTAAAAAATTTCAACTAAATTTGATAAAGATTTATAAACTTAAACATAATCAAATATATAATAAAACTTCTTACAAAATAACATTGAAAAATATATAAGCTAATTATCATAAATGATCTTTTGCGAATAAGATTATAATATCTAGCAGATAATATATTACATTATAATTAATAAATTCCATACAATATTTTTTGTGGAATTTTTTATGGAATTTTATATTGCGTTGATGTATTTATAAACAATACTTATAATTCACTTATAATTGATACACGATTAGTTAAATTTGATTTTGCATTTATGAAGCAGTGGACACAATTTTTTGCATCGGTTTTCCTTAAATAACATTCGAATAGCCCTGTACTGGACAAAAATACTCTGCTTCCAAGACAAATAATCAAAAGGCAAAGCTATAATTTAAAAACAAAAGAAACAAAAAAAAACAAAAAAAAACCTATATTTAAAATAGAAGAACTTGACTTTTATAATGTATTAGTATTAGAAAATCGACAGAAAATATGTTATGGAAGAAAATTATACGTAACATTATATAGGAAAAACTATTGAAAATAATAATTATACGATAGTCCTTTACATTCGCGCTATAAATTTATCATGTAAAATCGATTAAAAAAAAGAATATCCAACGATTGATTTTAAAAGAGTTGCAGAACTAATCGTCGTTATTATGAAAAATTTTAGTTGCTTTGACATGTGTCATCTACAACTGATCGAATTAATTTCCAATACCGTTATTTTATTCCTATCGAGCTTTATATCCGAATGATTACCACCCTACGTAAATTATTTATAATATAAACAATTACCGTGGTCAGCGAATAACGCACTCACTGCAATATAACAATAATACATCCCAACAACATCATTTATCTAATTCAAACGACGAACTTTGGAGAACTGCATTCAATATCAATGAAGCAGCACAAAACACATGCTCCCTAATCTCACTTGAGAAAAAAAGGATCGCGAGGACAAAAAAAAAAATTCTATACGCTGGAGCAGCTGCATATAGCGAAGCCATCTCATCATCCTTAATGTTCTTAAATGGCCTTTTAGACAAGTCTGAAATAGCGTAATCGTTGAATTTCGTGTACTATGATATTATCGTGCTTAAGACCGAGGACGACACACCGAGGACTAAGAGGAAGAAAGAAAGAAATCAGCAATGGGACCGGCAGCGTTACTTTTTACAACAATTCGCATTTGATGGCTTTAAGAGAGCGGCACAACGGTTATCTTCGTCGCAGTGTCTCTATCTCTATCTCCATCTCCGTCTACCATCCCGGTCTCTCTATCTATCCCTCTGACCCCCCCCCCCCCCCCCACCCCCACACACACACCCCACACACATACCCCACCCCGTGCTTCATACCATTCCAAATTCACACACATTGCGCACCCACGGAGACAGGACGTAGTCGTACTTTCTCATTGAGCAGATGTAAGAAATGCGAAACATTAGGCGAGGATAAACGATCTATTTTTCTTCAAACTACTTCCAAGACACAGTACGTACTCATCGAAGATAGGCAATGAAGAGCTGAGGGGAGAAAGCTTATACAGCAAAAGCTTGTAAAGCGAAAAAGACAAGGTTCCCCGCAAGTAATGTCAAGAGGAAAAGGATGCGATGAGAAGGTAAAGAAAATAAATAGATAGATTTTTAACGACTGACAATAACGAGAGTAATAAGTATGAGAAACAGAGCTTAAACAATGATAAACGCAACTTGCTTAACAGATGTGCAAAAAGTGGCAATTAAGTGTCGAATATTTTATATGAAATTTGATTTTAACGTACGACTTATATCTCGCGTAAATTGAAATGCAAATGAAAATGACCTAAAACTAATGTAATCGGGGCGCTATTAAATTTTCATGCAATTTTACAAGAATACAGTTCGAATACTTTTATTTAATAAGACGATATTTATAGTTAGGATATTTTTCTAATAATTCATACACAAATTAAAGAAAATTTTAAATAAATAGCATTCCCATTTTAGAATTATAGACATAGACTTTTAAGCTTTTATTTCTTTATTATTTTACAATTATAAACTGTTATAATGTCTATGACTGAAAATTACCATTGCCTTTCTATTTATAACATATGAATGATGAACTTCCTCATAATTTCTTGCGTAATAGCCAAAAAAAAAAAAAAAAAAAAAGCATTAAAGCAGCAATTACGTACATTAATATAATTAATGACTTTTTTTTATAGTTTATTAGAATAATCGCACATTGGATACTTTTGTCCAAAAGTGATAATTAATAAATAACAATATTTTCAGTAGTTCTACATTCATTTCAATTAACTAAATCAAAATATGCATCCATTTTATCAGACTAGAGCAATAAGAATATTAGTTTCATTAAATATAAATTCATTATATCTTGAATTACTTTTGCAATGTTCGACCGTATCCCCGAGTTTTTTTTTTTTTATAACATTACTTATCATCGATGCAATAATGCTCTAGCGAGCTTTCAGTCAAATAGTTAAATAAATTATACCAAGACTTGAGACTTGATGGATCTAAGGATTTAATATCCTACTTAATATTAGCCGGGAGTACAATTTTCACAGCCAAAACCTCTATAAAGTTCTGCTAAAACCGTTGGAGCACCAGTTTCCGATTCTGCACTGTAAATGCAGTCCCGATCATTTTTCATTCTCCAGCTTGGAAAAGACAAGTATCTACACGATTATTTAAAAAGTTACAATAACTTAAGTCCGCATTAATATAGCGATGATAATTGGTGTAAAAAAAATTTTCAAAAAAAAATTGTACGAATTCTTAGACAATACTGACTATTAAAAATGTATGCAAAAATATGAAAAATTATGTTCCATGTACAAGTAATATACTCAATTCTAAAAACTGAAATATTCCAATATTTATAAAATATATTGTATTTCAGCTAATACTACTGTAAAATTTGTTAATAGTCAAATATTAATTAATACATCTTGAGAATTTATGATTTTCATTCTGTATTAAATAGATAATTAATTTTCTCCCATATTAATTTTACTTGGGAATAAACTATGCACAATCACGATTAAACAATTTATTTACTAATTATACCTTAAATTATAGTATATTGAAGATTTAACAATTATTATGAAATATTTTTGTGTTATATATACATATATATACATATAATACTATGTATTATGCATACATTAGTAACATTAATTCGAATGAAACGCTTATATTAATAATTTATATTAATCGTAGCTCAATAATAAATTATCTATTATAAAACAATTTGTATGTGGATGGAATTTTCGATTAATTTATTATATAAATAGAGAATTAATATTCATCAATAAATTGATTGCATCAATAATTACGAATTACGAAAAAATATTACAATTTTCGGGTAGAGAATAAATACACACATCTATGTACTAATAATATATATGTATTATTTATGTATGTATAATATAATAATCTATGAATTAATAAAAGAAAATACGGATTATATAATTCAAATTTGAATTTTCATTCTTTTTCTAACTTATACATTTGCAAATGATATGTAAGCACGATTGAATGCATCAACGAATACATTTCAAGATTTACGATTAATTTCAAACAAGATTGAATGTAAAAAATTCTCACGTGTTAAAAAAAAATCATATATTTGAATTTTAATTGCTAACATTTTACTTTGATTTCTAATATATATTCTGAGCTTTATTAAAATTATAAGAATGACAGTTACGAGACTTTTTGAATATCAAAATTTACACTACTGCACGAAGACAATGTAAAGGGAGAATGGGAATAGGTGCATAAAAGCTTAAAGGGATAAGGATAAAATATAGGAAACGAAGCATGGATCATACATAAAAGATCTTCTGTTTTGTAGCTTATAACATAAGATAAGATAGTGATGTAAGGAGACGTCCGTCGTCTCATGGAATATGAGAAAATGTAGTGAGGAAAAGAACGAGGAGGATCTACGATTTAAGATGTCGATGAAAAAAAAAAGGGGTAAATGGTATATAAAGGAAAGGTCCGCAACGATCTGCCGCTATATTATCGTAAAAGCCACGCAATTTCTATTTATATATGCATTCGTCGCGTGTATTGTCAAACATTTAGCACATACTGTTTGTAATGAGAGATATAGTTGGATGAAATAAACTATGATTGTAAAGGAATGGATATAAAGGTTAGAGAAACATATAAACAGAAACTATGAGAGGTGGGATGGGTGGGGAGGTGGAGTGAGTGAAGTAGAAGAATACAGGAGGGAAAAAGAACAATGCAATTCTCTTTAACAAATGTGCCAATCGGCAGATCGAACTGATCGACGCTCTAAATTCAAGCGCGAGATGTGAAAAAAGTAAAACGAAACTACAGTTTGAGAGAGATGGAGCAAGTGCTACAGAAATTTGAACTTAAATTCAGTTTAAATTTGAATTAAATAAGTTGAAAGAACAATGAGAATAGCTTTCATCAAATCTTATAGAATCTTAAAATTTTTAATAAACTGTCAATTAATCAATTAATAGAATTTATTTTTAAAGGTATAAATTATAATAAAGAAGCAGATAAAAATTGAAAGTTTTTAAATCGAGTTTTTAATCTATAGTATTTAGTGACAATATAGACATTTTTTATTTTCATTAATTCTCATAGATTTTCTAATGTACATATGCTTTAGCAATCAAACAGTTACTTTATTATTATTATTATTATTATTATTATTATTATGTTTTTTTTTTAATTAATTATAAAATTACTAAGCAAAAACTGTAATGTGCCAACGCATTTATTAATTTATTACATTTTATAATTCTGCGCTGAATTATATATTAATCAATTCATAATAAATCTATTTTTCATTAAAAGATTATTAATATATTAATATATTTTGTGAAAAAAGACTAATAATATAATTGATGTTAATTGACTATTAATAATTTACTGAAAAAATAAGGCAATTAGAGATAAAGGCAATTAATTATATACCTTTTGTTATATGTCGATTACTTTAAACAAATTAGACTGCATTAGCTTTTAATGACTTGGCGATAATATCATAAAGCAGGGTTTTATTTGATAATATCTTATTCTTTTCTCACAAAAATTAGCTTAATATAAATAAATTAATAATACAATGTTTTTACGTCAAATAATTATTGCAATGATTTCATTTAATATTGTAATTGGAATTTATTGTGAGCACATGCGTAATAATTCTATTAATAAGTTAATAAATGCTTGAATAATTTCAATGTATTTAATATTTCAGAAGCTAATGAATCGAGGTTCTGTAAAAAATAATAATATTTTTAAATGGACTTATCGGCGAAATGGAGATTTTCCAAAGTTGAGAAAATAATTTCAACTGTAGGATATTCCTCATCGTCGGGCGGTGAAATTAAAAGGAACAGGGACGGGGAAAAAACTGAAACGAAAATTAAATGAAAGTAAGTGGGTAAGCGACTGAGCGAATGTGGGGCGGGGAGGAGGAGGAGGAGGAGGAGGCGGAGAAGGTTAGAGACTGTCAGTCGATAATTCTTGTGTCTCATTCACAATGCTTTCCTCGTTATCCATTTTTCTTTCGCTTTTGTAGCACGATGTGAGCGCCAGTAACGACAAAAGCAGCAACAGCCTCACCGACACCAGCAGAAGCATCACCAGAAGCATCACCAGAAGCATCACCAGAAGCACCACCAGAAGTACCAGCAGAAACACCAGCCATACAATGGTATCTGCTATTCTCATTTCTGAATACATGAGGAAGCGGCTGCGTAGTCTGGCGTTCACGCCGCAGGAGATGCTGTCGCTGTCGCTGCCGCACGTAGTTATTGAAATTTTGAGAAAAACCGTTGGCCCACACCCCGGCCTTTCCTCTCCCATTTAAAAATGAACAGGCAGTTTCCTTCATTACTCCGTGGCTTTTCATTTTCTTTGCACTTTTTATCCACCGCATTTTTTTTTCTCAAGTTTTTAGCGAGGGTCATCTCTGCTTCTACCGACTTCCTATCTTGATGCTCTCTTTTTAAAGAAGGAGCGGGTTCATCGATGCATGCCATAACGGCTTTATAAAAAGTGAAAAGCCCTCGAAATAACAGCGGAATAATTGAAAATAATCGGTTAAATATGAATAATATTGCTATTACTACGAATACGCATCAGCAACTATATGAAAGTATAAAAATTTCTCTATAATGTATAAGGACTTATCTCACTGTTGCGTAATTTTATATAATTATTATTCACAGAGTAGACTCGCAAGTTCATACAAATACAAGAGAATTTATTACATACAGCGTCAATACACATAAGCCAGAGTTACGTAATTATTCAGAGATTATTATAAGAAAAAAAAAAATTTTATGCATAACTATCGATAAAAATGTGAATTAAATTAATTACATTTGAAGCTTATGAGAACAGTCATAATAAAATATTTAAATGAATTAAAAAATTCAATACGATTAGCAATAAGTCGTGCGCGGCCGCTATCGCGCTTGCCTCCTACTCACTTCCCTCGTGCTTTTCCTTACCTTAGTTATATCCCTTTCTCTTCTTCTCACAAAGCAAATTTAACTATCGCACAAAGGTCCGTCGTAAACATCGCGTTACAAGCCACAATCAATTCTCCACAAACCTCATTGTAACGACACACTAGTGGGCTATTTTCCACTCTCACTCCATTATACGCTCAAACTCCCTACACCGTCATTTTCCATCTCGCTCTGTATCTTATCCCACTTATCTAACCTCGCCGCTATCTCTTTCCCACACATCTCGTCACTCATTATCGCTTTTGGTATAATGAATGCATGAGCTTCACGAGAGCAAATGTGTAAAGTCTAAATGTCGAGGAGACGTGAATCACAATTGTGTATCAAGATAGAGCGCTAATTCATTTACATAATTCTTCATAAATTTTATCTAACTTTAGGCCAAACTTTTAGCTTCTCATGCATGCTCTAGGAATCAATTAACTACTAACGCAACGAAAAACCTCAATTAATAACCAAACAAATCTACATTAAATAACCAAGATTATTTAATGTTATGGTAAGAAATTTTTTTTATCATACTTCTCGTTAAAATCGCAAGATACATTCGTTTGAAATATAATTTTGGTTAAATTTTACGTGTCGAGAACGCACAGGATGAATGAGTTAGAGAATTAGTTAGAGAAACAAAATTCATAATAATAATAATAATAATAATAATAATAATAATGATAATAATGATAATGATAATAATAATAATGATAATGATAATAATAATAATAATAATGCTCGAAAAAGAAGATTGGGGCAAAGAGGCAAGTAAAAATCGCTTGTTCCACGAGAGATTCTCCCACGATGTTCTTTTGTTATATTCAATGGAATGAAGGGCTAAATGTGACACTACGCACACACGAATATTAAATCAAATGATTTAAAAAAAGAAGCCGAATACGCAATACAGTGTATAAGAGAAACAATTGACATAGTACTGAAGAATCGAACATTAATAATGTTTTTATTCAAATATTCATAAATTTTATAAATTCGAACCTTTCTCTTTATTCAAATAATCCATAGAGGCAGAGAAATTTGTAGAAAATTTTTAGAATTGTGAGAACTATATTTACTCAAACTGTTATAAATAATTTACTTTTCAAAATGAAAATTATTTGCATGCTATATTGGATTAATTTCGTTCATTGCAATTCTACGTTGAATATTGAACCAATAAGAATATTACAATTCTTAGGCAGCTAAATAAAATATAAAATACATTGAATAATTTAATTTAAAGTATAATTATATTGTTGAATTTTCATAATATTTAATCAAATTGAAAAGACACGTGGGAACTATTATCGATAAGGTATTTTAATATCTAAATAATATCTTTCACACTCATTTTCATACATTATTATTATTCGATTATTAAGTATCATATTGCGTTTTTATATTGAAGTATTAGATCGAATTTTAATTATCTGTAAATCCGCGATTAAATGGACTCGTGAAAAGTAAAATAAAATTATAAGTTAAATTAAAATAAAATATAGAATATCATAAATTTTCTATAAATTTTGTCTATAATTTGATGACTATCGCCAATACATCTGAAACTTTATATGTTATATTTTAAATATGCAAAATATTAACTGTATAAGTAGGCATAATTATTATTGAAATAATTAGGAATCCATCGAATAACGATATTTTAAGTGTAATATTTTTTTAATAATACACATTTCCATCTCTCGTACAATAATCAAAATAACCAAGTTTCGTTCATTTTGATGAACTTTTAATTATTTTCCAATATATCTAATATTCTATTATGCGAGATAACCTTGAAATGTGGGCATTTAATATATTACTATATTATAAAACGCTAGAAATGATAAAGTAAGAAAGTCGAGTTAATTTTATACGTTTGAAACATTTGCCACCAAACAAAAAGACCAAATATGCCGAGAAAAGGACTCTGCCCTCGCTAAAAGAACAATATAGAGCAGCATAGAGAAAGTACGGTGGCAAAAACAAAGCGAAATAAAAGATATAAAACTGCACTGAAAAGGCTAGAGACAGAAACACAGGCAAAAAGAGAAAGACAAAGATTTGGAGAGAGAGAGAGAGAGAGAGAGAGAGAGAGTGGCAAACAAGGAATGATGAGAAGGGCAAAGTTTGCCATACGCTCTTGAACGTTATCCTGTCGCGAACAAAACCTTTCGTCGCTTCACCACAAGAGAGTACACGCATGCAAATACAGAAAAACACACACTCGTTTAGCCGCGCTCATACGTCCATTCGTACGAATATGTGCACACCGATTTTAAACACCGATGTTCACAGATGTAACGTCCTTTAATTGGCATATCCGCTCTCGCTCTCTTTGCGAATAATTATACGTTGGCGTACATCCATTTTAATTATGGATTCTACAGTAAATACAGCGAGCTTTAATTCGATTTTTGCAATCGACGATTGCTCGTCATATACTACCAACAGAGTATAATTATATTTTTTGTCATCACTTCGGTAAGCGCAATTTTTCAAAATTATAATACACAATCATATTCAAATGATAGTTACATCAATACTGTCTGTAGTTTTATTTACAAGTATTTATGCGATTAAAACGCAGAAGAAGAAAAAATATGAAAAATGTATCGATGCTCAATAACGGATCCCTGCAGTTATTATGTTGTTAATATATGCTCGATATATTGGATTTGTATTTAAAAACGTAAGCAGATTATCAAAAGCTAATTAGCAATCATTAAAAGGAAAATTAGTTTAATTATAGGAAATTATATGAAATTGCATACTCGCGTATTCATTAATCCTTTAATTATTAAATAATATTTATAAATGATACGTATACTGTAATTTAAGTTGCATTAAAATAATATTTTATGTCTCTTTAAGTTCATTCCAATACTATGCAAACATATCATTGAAGTTTACTTTCGATATTCTTATTAACGTTCTTTTGGGTAGATCGAATTC
Organism: Ceratosolen solmsi marchali; assembly: GCF_000503995.2. NCBI lineage: Eukaryota > Metazoa > Arthropoda > Insecta > Hymenoptera > Agaonidae > Ceratosolen > Ceratosolen solmsi. Next base: position 847,642 of record NW_011948438.1, read on the forward strand.
TTTCATAGCCACTACTGAGTAGATATTATATTACAGTTGCAATTTTTAATTGACAAATGTTTTATGTAAAATTGTAAAAAGACAGTTATTTTCAATATCAACAATTTATAATTTAAATTAATTTACATATCTGAGTAAAGTATGCTTCGGCATCGAATTCGTTTCGAAGCTCAACCAATATTCTTCTATTTCAAGTTAAACATAAACGGTTTATTATTTAAATTTTTTATTAGATATCGTAAAGTACGGTGAACGAATCGAAATAAATTCTAGACTTTATTGTTAAAAATGTCGTTTCAACTATTATGAAATGAAATTTAATATTAAAAATGAAAAGAAAAAAAGAAAACTATATTCCCGTACAGTTGTTACGTATACTTGAAAATAATTAACAATAAATACTATTATTCATCGTTAAATTAAATAATTTTCTTTGTGTAAGTTCTATCTGCATTTTATGTCTATTTGTCGTAATTAAATCTTCATATCCCACAATCAAAAACTTCTTGACCAGTATTTTGAAATGGTGAATTTTGTTAAAATAATATAGATAATAGATAATAATGAGGATATAATGTCAACTGATACGCGAATGTAGTCGCGAAATCTTAATCGGAAATTATTCATGAAAAACTTGTTTTTCCATTATGAGACAACGAATGCTGTCCACGGGTATGAAAGAGAGACTGAAAATGGAAAATACAGCAGTTTATAGAATCAGAAACGGGAGAGAAAGAGGGAGCAAACAATACTTGCCAAGCTAAATAAACGTATTAAACCTTACCAGAGCAGTGAATTATCGTTAAAACAATTTTCTCTTTAACGAAGATGAGAACCCATTTACATCGTCGCTCATTCGGCTCTCTGTTGTTCAACCAACATTACCAGCCCTTGCGCAATTTGCTCTCTCCTTTTTCCCTTTCATCATCTCATCTGCTTTTCATTCTCTTTTACATTGTTTTTGTCTTTTTGTCACTCTCTTTCTCTCTCTCTCTCTCTCTCTCTCTCTCTATCTATCTATCTATCTATCTCTCTATGTCTCTGTCTCTCTCCTCACTTTCTCTTTCTTGTTCTCATTTTCTCTATCTGTATTGTATTTTCTCGAAGACTCGTCGAGAGATTGAAAAATCGAGAAAGAAACAGATATTTAGAAAATGAATAAGGAGACCGACAAGAACATCCAGTCATAATGTCGACAAAGTCAACCTTGTCCTCAGTCATTCGTATAAATGAACAAAGACTGCAGCCGTTCGTAGGATGCATGATTTGAAGGGTTTAAGAGGACAAGGATAATGAGAGTAATAATGAATTGAACCAATAGAAAAATACAATACAATGAAGGAATATAGACTTTAGTAGCAGGACTATTTAAAATTATACTACATACTTTATGACGTTATTTTGCTAATTATTCATTGTTAATTTAATATAATAATAAGTATGGGCTTAAATAATGGCTGCTCTCATTAAGTGATATCAAATGAGTTTAGTCAAACAAATGTACGGATAATATAGCAAAGCAATTGAAACATGATAATAAAAATATGAAAATACTAATTAAATTACCGATTCACGTAAAGCTTTAATTATCAATTTATGTAAATCTGGTAAGTGATTAGTGACAATCTACTCACGTACCTATTATTTAGAAGTAGCTATGATATAACAATTATTTAATTATATTTGTTGAACTAATAAATAAAATTAATTAATCATTATTATTATTATTATTATTATATATATAGATATGAGTGTGTGTGTGTGTCTGTGTGTGTGCGTGCTATTGTCAAAAAACAATTAATTTCATCTGCGAATATTAATTTAAAAGATTACATACAATGACGAATAACGATCGGTAATTTTAAAGTCATTCATAGTCCAACATATATATTGATGTAACATAATGATCAAGTCCTACTACAAAACCCTTGATCTATTTACAATGATTTATAATATTTGCAGTTCGATATGCGGATATAGGAATATGTTGGAACTGAGAAACTGCATACATTGCAATTTATCTTTCTCGGTCAGCCGATTGGCGCTTTCCGACAAGCTGCTCCACTTATTGAACTTTCTAAATAAGTGATCCTAAGACTTTAAACTTGCACATTTAGTTACCTGCATTATCCAGGAAAATGTAGAAGACGGAGACTATGATGCTTGCCTAAGCATTTGTAGAATCGAAAAGAGCATGTATTTAAGGATATGTCGATATACAATTTTAAAAAATTATACAAAAAATAAAATATCATTGAAAGAGAAGTAGGTAACGTAATATATTATGAAAATATATTTGTTTGTATTTATAATAATAGTTGATTAGATATTTCTTTCTTACAAAAAACAACTAATGCCTTGTATGTATGTATATATTATATATTATATATTAATAAATAATCATTAAATAATATTATTTGAACATATTGTATTATTTATAAGTTTGCTCATTAAAATTAACTACAATTTTGTCAATCTGATTTTCATAATAGCTCAATGAATTTAATTAGTTAATATGAAGTTTTTTAATAATTATTCATTATAATTTAATTATACAAACTTGAAAGTATTTATTTTCATGCAATATCTGTAGATATTTACTTAACTGATATATAAGTACTCATCTTTAATAAATCGATAAGAATGATATTTTTAATATTTTTTTTTAGCATAGCGCCTCACATTATCATTGTGTAAATCAATGCTTTCATTCCTTTTTGGATAATTTAAGAAACAAAAGTTGTAACGAATTTTTTTGAAAATCTCTTTTGCTATTTTGTAGTTATTATTCATAATATGTATGCCTCGTAATACGATTATATGTGTATTGTTATATCGATGAAGTAATAATTTGACGTAATAATAAATACGTTCACGGCAAGTGCTAAATCTTGTAAAGTATTTTATTGATTCTTTTAAATGATAATTTTTTACAAGTGTGTAATGTGAAAGCTATGAAGAAATGTGCAATATTGAAGCAGTTGCAAAGGAAATAAAAACGAAGGGGGAAGTGAGAACGGTAATAACAACCTTAGTAACGGATTAACCCCGTTTATCTTGCACTTTCCATCTAACGTGATTATAACCAAGCGTGTTTATGCGTCTCACTTTTAAATATTTATTTTGACATGCTCATTAGAGAAACGAGGTTAAGCAAAGCCATTGATGGCATACTAATTATGACGAGATACGTAGGGGATGAAACATTGAAGATGCCGATGTAGAAACAATTTGCATTACTATTATTTATCTAAAAAGAAGGCATAATTATTCGCCATTGTTATTATCAATGTCATTCATGTCAGTCTCGTTCACTATTTTCTTTGCACTTTCTCTCTATTAATTTCTATGTCGTTCACATTTTCTCTACTTGTATGTTTATAACGCTTGAAACAAAGAGCATAATTCTATTATTTTCTTTCCTATGTTCTGCCCATTATTAATACGACTTTAATTTATTCATCAACTAATTAATTTGATTTATATTTATAAACTCAAACAAATGACTTTAGAAAATCTTAAATGGAATATATTATCTATAAATTATAATAACATGCGTGCCATTTACATTAATATACAATTTATGTTTAAACATATATATATATATATATATATATATATATATATATATACATATATTACATATTATTTCATCAATAAATACACAATATTTAAGTGAATTTTAGCAATTGCTGAGAAAAATTGAAAGTATTTAATTTTATTAATAAAAATTCATTACCAAGCATTGTGCATAATTTTTTTTTTTTGAAAAACAAAAAAAATGTATAACCAGAATACTAAAAAATATCCACAACTATGTTGGTTTTAGTCTATTTTATATACAATAACTTAACAATTTGAATAAATAATTATTGAATAAAATTTTCATATATTATACAGATTAATAAATAAGCAAATGGATATAAGCATAGTTCTTCAATGTATAGGTATTTCTTCTAAAATTTATAAATAATTGATTGAATAGTTCCATCTAAATATTTGAGATTGGAAAAAAATTGTTTTTCGTCATCCAAATTTATATCAATGTCTTACACTATTCTAATGGAATCTAACTTCAGCCCTTCTTCAATATACTTAATTTAGAACTTCTTGACTATTGGTAACATTGGTAACTTATATATATATATATATATATACATGAAAGTATTTTCTGCCAAGCTTACTATCGTATACATGTTGCCGAAACTTGCGAACGAACTAAAATTCTCAGCACGATTGGCTGTCGAAAGCACAACTGCGCTCGAATATCCCCTTTGTGCAATGAATAATATTGTTTCGACTATAGCTATACTTATGTAAACACACCAGTGCCACATACATATATACACGCATTCGCAAATACTGTCTCATAAATACTGGAGTAAGCATCTGCCTATTATATTACCGTTCAATGGCCCAAGAGGCGGGGCTTGCGGCATGTTTCGACCGACCGCGCGAACGTATACCTGCGTGCAGTGAAATAGGGTGCAACCCCGTTATTGTTTCGAATTTCAATCTATAACTTTGGGGCATATTGTTCAGTCGAACTATTATCGATTATTGACAGAAACAATAACAAAAAACAACAACAAAAAAAAAAAAAAACAACGACGACAACGACGACGACAACAACAACAACAACAATTATCAAAAATATTTTAAACACTTTCCAATCAATTGCATAAAAGTTTTTCATTCTACGCTTTTCATTATGGCAATTGGATTCGCTCTATGGCGATCCTATCAGACCTGATAAGTCAAATTAATAATTTATTACTATAAGCACGTGGACCTACAACGATTACCATACAAAAATATAGCAGTTTAATGAAAATTATACTCGTAAGGAAAACTAAGTGTATTTAACGACATTTGGTAGGCTATCATTTGTAAAACAATCAGATGTTGCTTGCTGCCTGAATATTATGAAAATCATTTTTCCTTCTTACATAAATTTTTTAATCAATAAATTAAATAGGGTCAGTGGAAAATATTACATATTGTATAAAAAATATAATATAAAGAGTAAAATCGTCGTTACAGCTCTAATGAACTGTTAAATTAGTTCGTTTTTCAATTTTTCATTAAAAGTGTTTTTTAAAAACCCAAGATATTATTACCAATAATCCGCTTGTATTTGTTAAGATATTCGCAAATTTATTATTATTACGACAAACGAACAAAAAATCTAATATTATTTCAAAATTTACTTAGAAACTCACCACAAAGTATTACGTATTGTTTAAACAATATTAAATGAATATAGCTCTTGTACTTAAATTAAAGCTTACAAAAATATAATTCTTCCAGATGCCATTAAGATTATATGTGCTTTTGTAGATCCAAGTATATTGTATTATTACATTCTCATCTATAATGAATATTTAAAAAACATCCAAATAAAAGTATAGCAATGCATTTAGTATATTTTATTAATTTGGTTAGGTATATATATATATATATATATATATATATATATATATATTTCTTAAATACTTAATATTAAATATTAACTTATTTTTATTACTTGTTGAGTACTTGTATTTATTTATGAATTACGTATAAATAACCATGTACATTCAATGTTTATGAAAATTTATAAATTTATTATTTCATTTTTATCTTTTCAGTTTAAATTAATTAATTATAATTTCAATTTAGAAAATTTTCATCTTACAGTAATAAAATCCAATTAAGGATTAATAAACAAAGATTAATTAAATGTCAAAGGATATTTTTTTTTTTTTTTTTTTTTTTTTTTTTTTTTAAAAATTTTACCAAAAATTTCATATAAAAATCTGAGTTTCTTAAAATAATTCTTATAGATAATAAATTCTAATCGTTCCAGAGATAGATTTTTGATCTTTAAACAAAGAAACGGCAAATAAATAAACGACAAATAAATATCTGGATAATTATTAATAAATATTATAAATGAATAAACAATTTGTATTTATATTTCTTCTCTATCTGTATTATGTTCTTATAATATAATTTCCTTTCTATTGTGCGCAGATTATTAAAGTGACATATGTAGTAAAGATAATTTTATAAGCCTTAGTGCGTGATATAATAACAAGAAAAAATTATTGTACGACTGCATACACGAAACTTGTGTAGTGGCGAGGGGTGGGTGGTGTGGGGTTAGGGGGGGGGGGGGGCTAATACGAAATTTTACTGGGAGACGCACAGGAAGTAAGAGAAGAGGTGAGACTATACTCCCGAGGGCTATATTCTAGCTTTCACCCACAAGTGGCTAACTAAAATAGTGGTAGTTAGTAAATAAGAACCAGCCTTCAGAGTCTGTAGTAGCATTCGTAGTTAAGTGTTATCACATGACTGACGAGCCCAAAATAGAATATTAAACGATATTTCTTAACTCTTAGAGCAAATTCTGAATAAATATACATTTTCAAATTTGTTAATATTTAGAAGCTTAAATCTCCTAACCCCTTATCAATATGATAAATAAATATTACCCTTCGCATATTAATTAATAACATGTAATTAATAACCTCATCGTTTGCGAATAATCAAAGTATTAATTATTAATGAATGAGTTATTATAAATAATATGTTATAAATTATCAACGTGTTTACAATAACTTATAAAATTCTTCTTATTTTAAAATTTTTAAATATGTCTATTACTATGTCAAGCCATAATTAGTAATTAGTTATTTGCATTTATTATATTAATTAATAAATTGTATTCTATTGTTTCCTAAAATAAGAACGTAATTAAAAATAATAATAATAATTAAGCAGAAACGCATATTGTAACATTCGTATTATCTTTTGTACAGAATTATAAAAGAAAATTTCATCTTTCTTGTTTTAAAACAATCCAGTATTTGATGCTGTTACATGTGGGACATGTCACTTACGATCGATTGTAACACTGTCAAAGCGCCAACGTGTAACAAATAACATGACGTAGTGAAAAAAAAAAAAATATATATATATAAATTTCAATATTTTTTATTTGTTAAATTATATTTTTTTATTTATTTTTTATATTATTTTATATTTTTACATTATTTATATATTAATTTTTTATATAATATATTTTTTATAAATTTGTTACAATAGGCTATTTACTTAAATAAATGTTTACAATTCACAAATACAGCAGCGAACGCACAACATCAATAAAAGATTAATGAATAAAACAAATAGTAATTATGAAAATAAAAGATAGTTTTAAGGAATTGAACGTCATTAATTCCGATAAGGCAATACAGCTACACGACACAAGTATTAGATTTTCTTTTTCCTCCATAACTTTCAATTTGTTTTATTTAGCTAGAGTTGGTGTATTAATCAATATTTTTCGTATGCCTAAAGCTCCTTGATTTTGAAGGAAATAAAAACCGAGTGAAGGATTTTCACGGTTAGTCGAGGGGAGTACATATTTTTCGATTTTAATATCGAATGTCGACGAGGAAAGATGGAAAAATACACGAGTTCGTGTGCAAGTGCGTGTACGAGATATCAAAGACTGGAAAAAAGAGAAAGTCGAAGAAATATAGCAATAGATAAGTACACAAGGAAATAGAAAGAAATTTTTTTTGCCAATTTGTTGAGAGAGAAAAAAATCAATGGTATGATGGATGCATGATTCTCGATACAAATGTGATTTTTATAGAAGCTAATCTATCTTGACAATATTAACTTCATATGATCGAAGGGGCGGGGGGAGGGGGGGTTCTATACGTTTCGTTATACAAAGTTTTACTTTCGAAAAATTTATTAAAAAATTCTAACTATAGGAAGGTGTTTTTCTAAATTTTCTTTAATTCACTTTGTTATTTCGGAACATTAAGTTTTCTAGAATAATGTATGATACATGTTCATACTTTATTAAAAGTAACTTTATTCATGAGTTGAAAAATATTTTCAATTTAAATATGGAAAAGTAATGGAAATATATTTAAAAATTTTATAATACATTCTATACGGTGAATATTTCTTATGATATATAATTTATATTTTTCAAAAGTTCTCAAATTAGTCAAATAAAATTAAATTCAAAAAGTCCTCGTGTTTTAGAAAAGTAAAATGAAACGACGAAAGTTCACGATTAAATTCAGCCAAATTATATATCCGAAAACAGTAAATTTGATAAAATCTTCTACTTACATTTCTGAACTTTGAAAAAAATGAAAAATTAAACAAGAAAGTTAGATGAAAAAAAAAAACAAAACAAAACAAAAAAAAACTAAAAAAAAATACGAGCGAGACAAGTACTTCTTGAAATATTCCAATTTAAACTGATGTTTAATTCACTTTCAAGGTACAGAGATACTGATAATTAATGCTTTTTCCTAGTTCGTTATACCTGCGTGCTTAAATTTATTCAGGAATGATCTCCCGTTTTATCTTCAACTCAAGTTAAATTGTACTCGTAAATACCTATGTTTATATTATGATGCATTGTGAATAAAATAAAAAATATAAAATTCTTAGTTTTTGCCGTATTTATAAAAATACAGATTATTTTTTACATAATTTTTTTTATTTATAAAGTATATATATATATATATATATATATATATTTAATATGTGTTTTTAAATGTAAAGAATGTACAAAGTTAGAATTTTCATGCTAAAATTTCTTTCTCTTTATGTCTATCAGCGCCTTCGTTTCTGTATCAATGAAGTTAGATCTTTAGTTGAAAAATACATCATAATACCTAGATCATAATTTATATATTGATCTCAATTTATGTTTAATAGATTCACTATAAGTAATTTGTTAAGTAGTCCTTTGCAACCGACACATTATTGATTAGCGATGTTTAAGGTGTATTAGGGACATAATTAATCAGTCATAAAGTTAGTATTTACAAAAAAATTTTACGGTATAAACTACATTATACCTGTTAAATTACACATTCTTGTTTTAGCATTAACAAGCGATTTTTTACTCGTACTATTGTCAATGTATGTTATGTTGTGTGTTATGTATAATTCACAGGCAAATTATATTTGTAAATAAATACTTATATTGGAAAAACGAAAAATCAAATAATTTGTTTTTGAATTTCCTTCTACATGTATATATATATATTTAACAATTAATAATAAAATAATATTATAAAAATATGACTATTGTTTTCAATACAAAAAGTGTATGTACTCTCATGTAGTTATGAGAAATAAATTTTTATCTTTATATCATCAGTTTTTCATTATTGCTATTTATTTATTAAATTTTCAACAAATGCTAATAAATGAGAATTACTCAAAAAAAAAAAAAAAAAAAAAAAAAAAATCGAATATTTACAACCCAAAAATATTATAGATGTTATCATTCATATAATTGTGATTACCTTCAGGAATATTCTACTAAATTCCATTAAAATACAATTAGCGTTCATTCCAGCATTAGTTGTAATTATTACAACATAATTATTATTGGCTTCCAGGTTGCCGGTCTCGGGTAGTGGGATCAGTCGTCTTATCGAGTCGGTGACTCCGGGGGTTGAGGTAGCACGAGAAGCGAACCCCTGATCGCAAGACAGCGGAGGTCGTCCGTAGACGGATGTGTCTCCCCCCGACCCCGGCAACGAACCGACGCTACCCAACCGTCGCCTAGCTGCTTCTACCCGCAGGCGAGAGGAGCGTCTGAGAGGAAGGCGATACGTGTACGCGGGAAAGATAGATAGGGTGTCCCTGGAGACGAGCCCTCCCGGGTGTCCCGTGAAGGCGTTGGCCCTGCGCTCGCGAGCTACCACTCCCGAGATCGTGGCTAATGGGATGGATAGACGGAGGAATAGGAAGGAATTGAGAAAGAGGGACCAAGGAATTCTAAACTATTCGGTCCGTGATTTCGAGACCAAGATGACGAATACAAACAGCCACTGTGCGATAAATGGAGCGAGTACGAGACATGCAATTTGTGAAGGATGAACGAAACTGCGAGTACTAGCCATACAGGATAACGATATTACGAATCCCACGTGTGTGGGAAGATGCGTCAAGGTGACAGTTCAAGCTGTACGACTGATATGATTCTCCGCTGGTGAGATGATCGCGCAAATGTTACGGACAATCGTTGTTCGTGTAACTCGCAAGGACATTTCCGCGGTTAATTGGAGGGCTTTTTCTCATTTTTCAAGGTCTTTCAATCTAAGCATTGCACCTTCGATTCAAACTTCGACGCTTCTAACTTCCTTACTAATGCCTACGTTTATTAATAAAATACTAACTTCTTTCAATGGATGTATAGCAAAAAACGGAATAAGGCATAACCACGGAAAAAGGTAATAATAAAAATTCTAAATAATAGGAAGAAGTTGGATGTAGAAGATGATTTAAATATTTCAATGTTTAATTTGTATTCATTGCTGAACAATCATTTTCCACGTGAGTTCCAATTTGACGAAGAATAATATTTTTTGAAATATTTCATATTTATCTATTATAATATTACTCTAGTATAAATAATAGTAAGCTAATAAGGCAAATATGGACAAATGAAGGTTGCATTGACACGTAATTGTCTCTATTAATAAAAATTCTTTTTCCCGTAACATTGGGATATAAATTCAATAAAAAAAAAAAAAAAAAAAAAAAATATATATAAATATATATATATATATATATATATATATATATTACAATAATGATTATAATTCATCTATATTATAATATAGACTTTATAAAAACTTTCGTATAGAAATTTTATGCTTTAAGTAAACAGTAAATTAAAGTAAATAATTTTCAGATGAAATTAGCAATGTCTTTTGAATGCATTTTACTTGTTGTTAAAATACATTTTCCCTCGAGGGCGCGTAAATATACAAATATCCGCACAAAACACACGCACACACAAACACACAAACACACAAACACACACACACAAACACACACACACACAAACACACAAACACATAATTTTAAAACATAATTGAGCGAGTAGAAATTATTTAACAATATAACAGTTGGAAGTATCGATTTTATTAATTGTAGGCAAAAGTACAATTAGTGCCGTGTAACAGTATTTTAATTTTTCTACCACAATAGAATTTCTATAAATAGTATAGTCTATTAGAATCTAATAGAAATGTAGTTGTACAAAATTAGAAATAAAAATCTAATTCCAAGACGAAAGCTTATTCGAATAAGAAAAACAGCAAAAGATGGAAAGAGCGTATAGTCGCTATTCTATTACTTTCGCGCCTTTTTAAAGAGCGAAAGAAAAATACAGAAATAAAAGAAAGTAAAAGGGTAAAGATAAAGAGGAAGAAAAGTTGCGCATTGATGTACTTCAAAGACTTCTGCAAAATTTCTCGTTTCATGCGCCGAAACGAAAAAGTTACACATACGTAAATACATTTATATTTTTTATTTTTCTGCGTGCAACTTATTTTTCTTGTTCCTTTTTTTACTTCAAATAAAAATATATGTTCATCTATATAAAAAGCACAGAAGTTTATACTTTTTACTTTATATAAGCGGCTGTCTCAAAGATAGACGGATGAAAGTTAAGAGGCGTAGTAAGAGAAAAAAAGGAGCGAGAGCGGGGTAGAGAGAGAGAGAGAGAGAGAGAGAGAGAGAGAGAGAGAGAGAGAGAGAGAGAAGGACGAGAGAGCTGATTGGCCTACGTCGTTCATGATTTCCTTTACAGACGTAGTATTCTCAAACTTGACTCGTCGTCAACTTAGTATCCCCTATTTACTCTTATTACGAATCCCTTCGCGCATGCTTGCGAGTTATCAACTTGAACTCGCTTTGCCTCTCTTACCCTTGTTTCTCTTTCTTTACTTTACCGCATTTCTCTATCTCTTACATACATTTAAGGTCTTGATTTTTTTCGACTTTTCCTCTTCATCGCTGCATTTTTAAATCTGCCCTTTCTAAAGATACTGTTGCATTCTCTTTCAAGATATTGCTAGTTATATATATATATATATATATATATATATATATATATTTATATTTTATTGCTCTTTATTATAATAGATCATTCATTTATAACAATATTTAATTATTTAATGAGGTATGTTTGATGATATTTGTTAAAGTTGAAAATTATTTGCGATACTTAAGGGTAAACTATATATTCCATTACATTTAAAATAATTAATGAAATATTTGCTTTCAAACTTCTAAAAATAAATAGAATTGTAGTAACTGCGATATAGCTATTTTCAAGTGATAAAAGTGAATAAAAAGTTTAAAACAATTTCACCTTTTCTTACTTTACATTTAGGCCAAAGTCTTATATATATTCTTGAATAAAAAAGATATTTAAAAGAATCGATTGGGAATCCAAATAGACTTTCCATTAGTGTAGTGATTCAAATAATATGTAAGATTAGCAATAATAAAGAAAAAATACTAATCTAATTGTATAATCTAACTAGTAAATAAATACATGTCAGATGGATGAAAAATTCATTGAAAATTACCTTATATATTTATCAAAGATACTTTATTCTACGAAAGACTAGAAATAAGTAAAATTACGTATTTAGGTTGTTCTATAAATATGAATTGAAATTATGGTAATTCTAATTAATTCGTATGTCTTGTATTATTAAAATAGCATATAAATATCTAAACTTTGAATCTGAAATCGCTTCTTCATTTTTAATTGTATAAAAGTAAATTTATCAAAGAGAATAATTATGAATTTTCTATCAAATTTTTGAAAATGTCTAAAATACATCTCGTATAAACGTATCAGTAAGATTTAAACACACGCGCGCGCACACACACACACACACACTTATTATATTTTTAACATATGATTACAAAAATGCATTGTTTAATAATTCGTCATATTTTAATAGTCAGAATTTTGCATTTAATATTAAACTATATTTAGAGTTATTATAAATTTCTGTTGTTTGTATTGTTGCGTACATGTGTTTCTTTTTATTCCTGATACTTATACGATTGTCGGAGCTTTAAATGTAACATTTAGTCTCTATATCTAAGAGTGTTAATGTTTTAATTTAATTACATTTGTCGAGTCCTGAAAATAAATGCATCGTATTTATAGAAAAGTAATATATAAATACATGAAATTAAAAGTTTATAAAAGTAAAGGCCGATAAGAGCTTTCCTGAAATCACAAGTTTATAGTGTTATTTTTTATATGACAAGTGCTAATGCAAAGAATTAATAATTAGTATGAAATTATTTTATATATTTTTATATATAATGTTTTGTATAAAACGATTATGTTTTAGCTAATATCGCTTGAAATTTTCAAGACTCGTATCTAAATACAAAACTAATATAAAAATTGAACTTTAAGTTTACCTATCAATACTAAATTAATTAAAAAGTCTCTCATATTCACTTGCTATCGTAAATGATAATTTTATAATATTTTTTATAAATAGTGAATCAATTGTATATAAGTTGCTGTGAAAAATTACTAGAATATAATCATTTCTTTTATCTTCCTCCACAAAATTTAATTTTTTGACTCTTCCTAGTGACTTTTGTAAAATTTATTTGTATTTATTTTTAATCCTTTGCGGAATTATTCATTTAGTATTATTTCATAACTAACAGAATAATTTGAGTTCCTATAATAATTCCAAAGGATATTTTTAAGACAAAAAATTTCTTAAGACTCTTAATAAATTTATTTTCATCTATAATATAAGTCAATATGTGTATTAATTCTATTATAGCTTTACCAAGTCTATTTAAGAAAATTATATAAATAAAATTAATATTTGTATTAATAAAATTATAAAATTTAATTAATAACCTGGATCGACATATACAAATTTTGTATATATAAATGTTAATGACTGTTGATCAATATATACTAAATTTTATTCACATTTATATTTTGATATATTGAGAATGTAAATTTAAAAATATAATGCAAGGTTTATTTAAAAATAAAGGCTATTTTAACGGTATAAATAATATAATTTTTAAAAAATTACAATTTATACAATTTAAAAAATGCAGAAATTAATATTTTCAACTTTCCTGTTAACTAAGAGTCTTTTTAACACGTTGACGAAAGTATTTAAACAGCTAATACCTTTATTATTATTTTCTGTAACAAGAAAACAATTTGAAACACGTATGGACGTATGTATTCTATATTTCGCATTTACATATTATTTCATTCGAATTCGCCTAAACATTTGGTGAATAGGTAAATCATCATTTTTCGCTTAATCGTTGAGAAGGCATTACATAAACATATAAAAGCATAGATCTAACAGTAAAAGAGGGCATAAAGTAAAGAATCTACTAGTTGGATAAGAGAAGGAGAATGAGAGAGAAAAGAAATGAACATCTTCGACGTTGAGATGGCGAATACCGTTACTTCAATGAACGAGATAAATGACAAATCGATGCTTTCGCGCGAGTGTCACGTGAACTCGAACATCGTCCATCGACTTTTCTCTTTTCCTATCTCTCATTCGCAATTTCTCTGTTCCAACTTAGCAAGAGAATGTCGCCAATACCAAAGTATATTCTTTCAAGAGATGTTTCTCTTCCATTCTTCTTCTCAACTCTTCGCTGACCCTTTTTCCCTCTTTCTTCTCTGATTATCCACCACCTTGTGGTATTACATCAATTGTTCTAATTCTTCGTATTTTCTTTCAAAATTGTCGGCACTGCAAAAGTAGCATTAAAAGTAATCCAAGTACCTTTTTCGAAATTGAGAAATAGGGATAACCTATTATCAGTTGGACCTTAATCGCTCAAGTTAGTTATTGAGAGAAACAGAAAAAGTTCATGCGACAATTTTTGCGATAAGAAGGCTTAGTCGTTATTTAAGTAAAATACTTTAAAGATGACAATTTAAACTTGCTGATAGTATTACGAAAGTAAGTAAGTATTCCGAGTGGATTTTATTTTACGCATAATTTTTAAAAAATACTTAACCTATATTTAATATATGAAAAATATGGAATTTACAACAAAATAATTTGTCAAATTCATTTAATTCAGTAAGTTTCAAGAAATAATTTGTAAAGTAATTCGATCAACGGGTTAATAATTTTTTCTATCCATACAGTTAATGGAAAAAATTTATTTTTTCCCTATTTCGTAGATTTTTTATGCATAATTTTTTTATTTATTATCAACATCATAAATCCTTCATAATCATAAATCACGCGCGCGCGCGCACACACACACGCACAAGATCAGGACTTTATTCCTATTTTTGCTTAAAAGCTAAATCTATAGAATCCATATTTTATACCATATAAAATTAATGCCTAATAAGAAATTTTATAATTGATTGAAATAAATATATCTTTATAAATGTTATTCTAATGAAAATTAATGAACTGATTGTGTCTCTGAAATTGACCTGTAAGAGAACGGGATAAAGCCCCATTTATTATCTCCAAGTCCTTTATAAGTTTCCTTATCTAAGCCCTCTTCTAGAGTATCTTGCATTTCTTGATAAATCGTATCTATTAGTGTAATACATTAAATGTAAATGCCATCATCCAATGTCACGGAACTATTTATGAATAAAATTGCATTTATTATTAATAATAATTTTAATTGTTTGAAAAATTTTCAGCTATTATAATAAGATTGCTTATTAACTTGTGCAGATATACAACTTACGACACGGTTTAACAAAAAATTTCACTTTCTTAGGAAAAGCATTAATTCTAAAACTATTTTACACTGCTTTCAGCAAAGCTTCATCGCGGCGTATAATAATATGATTAGTAACTACGAAATATCTGTTTCTATTTACCTTTGGTTCAGTTTTTGTTTTACTTTCCTCGACAGACATATCGTTTTGAATCCGTTCACTAGTAAATTATTTCCTGGATTTCGGACATAAATAACGCCTATCTCACAGTCATTTTACTTTACTTTGATCTCCTCTACATCCTCTGTACGTAATCCATATAAGCAATAAAATTAGTTTGTCCTTTCGTCTCAACATATAATTTTCTTCTGTTATTTAATTATATATTGTGTTTGAAATGGTACATGAAATAAAATTTATCAACATGTAAAGTTAAAGATTTCGTAAAAATTCTAAATTTATATAATTTTCACGATTTTATAAAAATATATTCGAGTTGACGAGCATAAAAACAGAACGAAAAAATAACAACTAGATTGCTGCACTTAGATTTGTACGTTAGATAAGAGTTATTATTATTTCAAATAATATATTTAATATTTTTTAGATTAATTAATAAGATTAAATTAAATGCGATATATAGTGATAATCATAAGCGTAGTATACAAAATTCAATAGTTTAAAGGATTTGAATAAGATTCTTCAATTCGAAAGTCCAAATTTAAATCTAGATAATGAAATTATTAATTGAATTTACAATTTCGTGAAATGCTACATTAACTTGACTTTATTATTGTTGATTGCATAAATTTCTCGTAACACTATAGACGAATAATTTCAATGTTATTAAATTGACGCTTTTCCAACTCTTTTATAATGTGTGATAATCAGTTTTGGAGAATTATATTTTTAATTACTTTTGTAATTTTGTCTTACATGTATAATAAAATTTTTTCTTTTTCTTTTATAGTATAATTAAATAAAATAGATTCGATCATTAATTGCAATCTACAATTTAATAATTTGCACATTTGAATTAATTGTACTCTATAATATAATATAATATAAAATGACATATAAACGTGAATGAAATTCGAATTATCTAAGATCTCGGAATAATTTTCAGTTCCCAACATTATTTATTTTCTCTTCTCTCTCTCTCTCTCTCTCTCTCTCTCTCTCTCTCTCTCGCACGCGCGCGCACACACATCATCACCTCTCACTCACTATCTACTTTTCTATATTCTACTTGCTATATATACTACCTATATAATCCGTTATTTTCTATCCTTATCGTTCCTTATACCTTTCCTTCTCTTATTTTCTCTAGTATCCTTATTCGAAGGCAGCTAAAGAAATGGATTGTTCGGTGCACGTAGAATACAACTAGATTTTTATGGCGGCAGAAGAAGACGAGAATCGGATTTTATGTGCGCTCATTGTCTACCTTAGGGACATGCGCAGCGATTAAAATTTCGATCATGTGTTGGAAGATACGTTCACTGAATCAAGTTGCTTCTTCGCTGACTTTCCTTACGAAGGATGACAATTAACAACTATTATATATATATATATATATATATATATATATTTCAAATAAAAAATAATATTTGGATTAAATTATTGTCTTTGTTGCACTTATTAATAAAGTCCGTATTGTTTCATTAATGTTTAACAATATTGAGGTGAATAATTAAAAATAGCACGTGTAGCAAATTATATGCATGCATACATATATATATATATATATTTTTAATATATTTTCTCATTCCAATTGCATTCCAACAATTTATAATACATTTTTACATTGTCAGTGTATAAAAGATAAAGTACTTTCCATTGTATTCTAAAGTGTATTTGTAATTTATGTTTTCGTAATACTTGCAACCGGATCGTATTGCTCTAACTCTATCATCTATTATTACTTAAAACATTGTTGTAAGTAACAATTACTATTACAAAAATATAATTGGTGGTAACAAGTTATCGATAAAATAATGCTGCTGTTGATGAAGATGTAAGCATCCGCACTATTGACGGCAATTTATTATCTTCATATAATTTTTCGAATGAATGGATTTTATGAAGAAACTTTAAGAACAAATAGGTAGAAAATAATCAATAGATACTAGACAATTAATAGTTAATACTAAAAGTTAAAATAACATAGTATAAGTAATATATATATATATATATATATATATATATATATATATATATACATATATATAAATGTTTATCTTTGCTCTAGTACACTTATAATTAAATATATATATATATATCTATATTAATATAAAGTGAACAAGTAATAAAACTACAAGAATGCTTATTATTAATTCTGTAATTTGTTTTAAACTATTAATGAATTAAATAAAATTTATAACTTACATAATTAACTACGTATCACATAGAGTAAATTCCAAATGGATGAAAAACTAACCTATAACAGATAAAAATATAATGATTGAAATTTATGTTGGAACTTATTTAATCAGTATATTAATAATTTAAAACTATTTTATATTCATTGTATTAATATAAATTTATATAAATTTATATATATTTATATATTTATATATTTTACAAGATAATACGATATTAGGTTAATTTTTATAATGTATTTTCTGTTATATTATAGTTACATACGAAACTGATAAAGAGAGCAGATTCATTATATATATATATATATATATATATATATATATTCATTATAAAAGATGGATCAAATAACAAATCGGCTTAATAATCAATTCAATAACAAAATTTCAATTTTTATTATCTTAATAGTTATATGCAAAAATTCATTGCGAAAATTAATTGATTTAGCAATTATATTACTTAGGTATAATAAATAACTCGTAAGCAATAGAAGTAAGAGCCATAATAACTTTTATGAAGAATGAAATTGTTTTACCTTTCATAATATCCTGAATAGTAGATTTTTAATTTGTAAGTACAAAATGTAAGTTAAAATATATTATACATAAATAGCTGTAAATGTCTATAAAATATTTCCGTTGAATAGATATTTTTTTGGACATGTAATGCGGAATATTTTTGATATAATAAGCTTTTATTTCCTTTAAAATCTATATAAATAATAATTCTTACGTAAAAACTGTATTGAAATTAAATGAATATATGTTAAAATTTTGAGTTTATAGAGTCAATGTAAAATATATCGAAAAATAAGTCATTGTTTTAAAAATCCACAATCAGATATCTAAGTAATACAATATCAATGAAGTTAACAATAAAGAAATATATTGATTTATCTTGCTTAGGATATTAACTTATTTATTTAAATATTACAGAGTTGAAATTTTTTGTTTGTACATTATACAATTATAGCTAAAAGAAGCTTTAAATACAAATAATAATAATTATTAGTAAAATAAAAAATAAATTTTCCCAATTGTCGAAATGAAGCAACAAGTATTTATGTAGTAGCAATCATAGCGTTAGTTAGTAATTACAAAAATTCGTAAAGTATCCTATTTACACTAGTAGTTGTATGAAGCTCTTATAGAATAACTAATTAATTACCTGCGTGATATTGCAATTATAAAGTAGAAATGTCTGATAAAAAAGATGAATAGACTAAAAAATGTATGAAAACTTGAAGAATATAGTACATGGATAGGTGAGACAAGAGGGCGTGTTAAATCTTTTACACTGAATAAGAATTTGTGATAGTGTTAAAAACAAAAAAATAAAGAAATAATGGAGGAATAGCGAAAAGGACTAGAAGCTAAAGTGAGGGATGAAATAAGGGATGGAATTCGACTCACGATCCACTAAAATTGAAAGTTCACATGCACCTGTGTTGTTTTCGTTAAAAGAAACCTTAGGATCAAGTACCAAGCGAATAGAGAAATTATGCTGGTCGTAGTATTCACCTTTCTTTTCTCTCTGCAAACTTCTTCCATTTGAGCTTACGCATAGATTGCACCATATTGATCTCATTAACATCTCTATTTCTCTGCCTCTGTAAGCATTATTTCTTATTTTCTGTATTCCATCTACGCATCTCTCTTTCGATATAGTTATCATAGTGATTATGATACAGAGTTGATCATATTTTCATAAATACATATTCAATTTGGATAAAATTTTAAAGGTATTAATTTTTTTCCTTATTATTTTTAGCATATATCATATCGTCTATGGGTCATTGATATAAAAATAACAAAAATAGTAATATTCTTTAAAATTTCTTCCATTAAATATATTTGCTATAAGACAGTGTTTATGTTTAATTGATTGTTTTTAATTTGCACCTGAATATTGAAAGTGCTTTACTATCATTTCATGATGTCATCTAATCGTCTGTAATACGTATCGTAAAATAAACTGTTTTCCTTATTGTTTCACAATAATTAGTAAAAAAATATATTATTTGAAGCAGTATGACTTTCAGAATTTCAAGAATTTTGATATCAGCATTGATAGGAGAAACATTTAGTATGTCACCCGAGTTCTATGACCACAAGATAAAAATAAAATGAGAAAGAAAATGGCGATAGAGGAAAGTGTATTTGAGTGATCCATTGATGATAGAGAGAGCGAGAGCGAGAGAGAGAGAGAGAGAGAGAGAGAGAGAGAGAGAGAGAATTAGAAAGACAAGCTAGCAGCTACTCATTGTTGGCGCGGACAATGAAGCTTCTTCTCGAGGAGAGAAAGCTCTAGAGATTTCTTTACAGACATGGAAAAGGAAAAGAGAAAAGAAAAAGAGGACAACGCAATGCGAAGAGTTAGATCGGATAGATAATTAGGCAAGGGCGAGCAAACCTTTTACAAATTGTCGCTTTGTGCACGAGCTTATTGTCCACATATACATTAGGCACTCTCATTTCATTTTGTCCTTGAACATGGGGTTGACTATGCTTTCGCTAATATCCATAGCCACATAATTAATATTTCCTAAGAGAAATCATGTCACGACTGTTTGATTTCATCTTCATTACGTGCGAATTGTTATATGTACTTTTCCTTTTATATGTATACACACGAATCTACGTAACAATTACGAATATTGTCGTTGCGAATAGTCTAGTGGTAACCAACAACCATCGAGTACTGTTGAGGGTAGTTTTGGCAAAGAAAATTTGCAAAATTCATTGCCATTGAAATTTTCAATCCTTTGTCTAGTTGACTCTTCGATACATTCATTAATAATATTCGTGAACAAAAGTGCGACTATTAAAGATAATATAAGTAAGTAAGTTCTTTTACGCACATGCATATTGCGCATGAAAAATAAATACGCGAATCCTCCCTACCGACTATCCTATCGACAAAACGCAAAAACAATAACAATAATAATAACCGAGTGAAATAGATGGTAGAGTGGGGCGAGGGGAGGGCGGCGTGTAGCGGGGAGTGGGGATAGGGGAGAAGAGAAGGGGAGAAACAACAAATGAGCAGAAAGAAAGCAAGGCGCGGCTGAAACGTGGAGAACGAAAAAGGAAATATGAAACCGAGTTGCCGCGGCAACGCTCTCTTTTTCCCGGCACGTTCTAGTCGCGCATAAGGCCGAGCTCTCGAAAAAGGGCTGCAAAAGGGCGCCTCTCTGCAGGATCGCGCATACGTGCGCGGAAAGCGCGGGGCTAACAGTGGACGCGGGTCACTGCGCGACACCACGCATACCAACCGCGGCTAAGCATTTCCGCGAAAGGGATTTATTTCGAGGCCAGCAATTAGCGGGGATATTTATGGCGATAGACAGAGAATTCGCCGAGGTACGCTCAGGCAAATGCATTTACACAGCTGGGAACGTAGGGAGAACAATACGAGGCTGCGGTGTCGCCTTTCGCCGACCATTCCTCTCCACGCTTCTCCTCGTTCACCCCCACTACCGGCCATCCATTACCAAAATCTAGTGCCACTGTACCGTTTGCTCTTTTTTTCTCGCTTCAATTAATATTTTATCTTTGCCTGTATCTCCTCCCCCCCCCCCCCCCCCCCCAAACCCCCCCCGCCCCCCGCCATCCACCAGCCACCACCCACCCACTCTACCACTTCACAATCGGGCGCCAACGAGCCGCTCGACTCGTCCGATGCTACATTAAACTTCATTCGAGGCCGAAGTATTCTGTTAATGCTCGCGATTATTCCGATTGAACGATAATCTTGAGAAATAATAATAAGTAGGATATACTTGTGTAAGCAAAAACTGATGTGAAAATGAATGTAAAAATGAATTACATGTATTTTGACGAGTGAAACATTTTTATAAAATAATGCATAGATAGCCCGAGTCAAGTGACTTTAATTTGCTTTTATCAATTCTTATCGGGTATATATATATATATATATATATATATATATATATTATATATATATCAATCTTGTTTGGAAAATTATTATACTTTATTTTGATCTAAGAAATCATACGACATTTTTGAGCGTATAATACAGAGTATTATTAAGTTACCGCGCTCGAATACTGATAACTGATATCAGAATTAATTTATAACCCCAGTGTAATCTGTGCGTGCGACACAATTATTATTATAATTCAATTATTTCAGTGAAAATGTTAATAAGTATTTTGTTCGTTGTACGCACGTGCTATAGGTTTTGTTGAAGATGGTAATAAAAATCTATCGTACGAATATTTTTATCAATTCTCTAAACCTCATTATACATTTGAAATTTAGAAATTTACCTCTACATTTTACATCTATATATAATAATAATAACATAAGCCTATTAGAACGTTGATTAAGATTGATAATACGTAGATGTACTCGTCCGTGGCTCTGAATACAGTTCAATTTACCTAAATAGAAATAGATCGTGGAGAAATGAGTATAAAAGCAGAATAGACGGATATGCGAAATACATGCGAGAAGAAAAAGGACAATTTTCAAGGGCTCGTGTATTCGTTTCTCCTATATGACAGAGACTATATACTCTAATCGTAGAGGCTACTATGAAAACAGGCAGAAACAAGTACACTGAATACTATACTGTGTTTGTTACTACTGGTATTGTTTTCGGAAATTACACTCGTTAGGCCGGACAATGGATTCGTGTGGATAGGCAATACGTCTATTCTGCACTGTCATTCTGCGGATGGGTTGCATCTGTTTGAAGGACATTAATCCCGTTATCCAAAGAGAAAAAGAGGCGAGTGAAGCAGACAAGAAAATATACTCGCTAGCGCGCGTGCGTGCGTGGTTGCATTGCATATATATATATATATATATATATATATATATATATATAACTGTAAAATTTTAGTCAAATAATTGCAAGTATAATATTTTAATAAGTGCAAAACCTTACACATTATTTCTCCGTAATGTCGAATATTCGTATAAAGGAGAGAGATCAGTTGTAAAAATTGCTGTATTCTTTTTTCTCCAATTTGACATCAGTAATTCCAGTTTGGATCAACAGACAAGCGAATGAAAACAAGTGTCTATTTTCATTGACTTGAGCTTGATCATTGATCTTGATTATATTCGCGTTGGTCTCTGTTCGCTCAGCATTCATTCTCGAGTCCTCAGTAGCAGTTACAGTAGTACCACGTGGTGGGTTCGATTGCCGTGAAGGAAAGCGAAATTTCTAAAGACTGATGAGAGCGAAAAGAGATGGCGTCCGGGTGGCGCAAATCGATAGAAGGAGTTAGATAGTGCAGTCGGTGCAGAATGTACGTTGGATTAGCGAAGGGCTTACTTAGTTCAACTGCTGAGTTAGTATACTAGACAACCAAGATGATAGAGAAGATGCTGATAGAGAGAGAGAAAGAGAGAGAGACAAGGAGAGAGAGAGAGAGAGAGAGAGAGAGAGAGAGAGACTGTCAGGGGGAATCGGCTTTAAGCTGGTAATCTATAAATCAGCATAGAAATCATTGCTGCGTAATTACGCGTAACAGAGTTATTAAGGTCGCGAGAGGATAGAAGTTGTCGCTGACCGAAAAGAGAGAGGAAACAATGACTGGAATGTTCCGATCGAATAACAACCGAGTGCGGAGAGAGGTTTTGCATTACGAGCATTTTAGAATTACAATTGCTACGCGCGAGTACCACCACTTTGATGTGATATTACGTTGCGCCGTATCTCCTGCATTACACGGTTTTATACTACTGATCTCCTCCGCATATTTGTATGCCTATGTGGGTAAGTGTGCGTGCGCCTTTATGCGTAAAAGACACTATATAGTAATAAATCATTCGTAGTATTCCTATAGATATGTAGTGCTGTCAAGAAACATGGTTTAAGAATTTGATGGCTCAGTGAAATGCAGATATTACGATATTTGATGCGAATATTTTGCTCGAGTGGAGGTATTTGTTAAGAAAAAGTAAAAAGAAAAAACAAAAGATAAAAGCGAAAAATTACACTTGTGAATGCGTAGATTCACTCGTTACTTTGGAATTATGTACAATCATTGAGAGATTAGAATGCTGCTCAAACGCTATTTATGTGAATTACTTATGTACTTACGAATGTATTATGTTACTGAGAAATACTTTTTAACGGAATTACATATGTTCGTTGCAATGAATTTTTAAATATTGAAAATAACAATTTGAAAGAGTAGCAGTTAAATTTCACGAAATTATAGCACCAAAAGACAAATAAAAGTCAATCCACTTTAGTCCAAGTGACTTTTACGCATTTATTATTCTTTTATGATAAATTCTAAATCTATTTTATCGACATGAGAAGATTTATAATATCGTATTAATAAACGATATTTTAATTCCTTTTGCCTTTTCTTTAATCTTCAATCCTCTTTCAAGATCAATTGTACTTTATACTTGACTAAAATGTATAGAAATAAAAGAGACGACAATTAGAAATAGAAACAAGTTATATTATATTATTATATAGGCTTTGTAAAATATTTTGGCAAACTAATTCAGAACAATCGTAAAGTATGAAATTTAATGACTTATTCATATCTAAACGAAACTCTATTTTACATTCAATTTATCAGTTCAACTTACATACGTAAAGACACACGTGCGTATGTACCACCTCGTTATTGACATCGCGCGAGAATGGTAGGCAGAGAGATTCGGGGGGGATAGAATAGGTTACCTCCAAAAAGAACACCTTTTTAAATTGACGAACTGGATATCGTTGATTAAACATTGGCGAGTAGATGTTTGGGTGTTTACCATTATCGAATTTATTCCAAGTAAACGCTTGTTTTTATTAAGCGCCCGTGGCGTTCACGGTAGCACTCGAAGCCGCTCGACAAAGTGCGGGAGATCGGCTCGCATCGGCGATTGACGCAGATGGAACCGTTATGCAAGTTTATGGGTATGAACACGATTTATCTAATCTCGCAATCTGTCGAGAATTTATATACGAAGGATACATTCACTGTATCATACATACCCTTTCGTATATCGAGAATTTTTTTTTTCCCCCTCCTCTATCTATGCGCCTGTAACTATTCGTGCACGTGCAAAAGATCGATAACTGATCTTTTGGGCGGTTTTTGTTTTTATCGATATTTCATTATCTTTTCTTAACTTGCATCGCTATTCTATACGTACTTCATATATATATATATATATATATATATATATATTAATAATTATTCAGCCGCGAAACGAAAGTGGTTATTTTTTCATGTTCTTCACTATAGAGATTTAGCAATGGATTGCTATTGCAAAAAAACAATAAAACAAAACAAAACAAAACAAAATTACTATTCCACCAATGAAAAAGTCTATATACATACTAATAAAATTTACAAATTACGTATCTTTTGATATTTGTACTTTAATGTTATTTTATAATGGATTTTCGAAAAAGAATGCATTTAAATATTTTCTGCCATATTAATTTCAATAAAAATGTTAATTCATATTTAGCCAGAATTAAATAAATTATTAATCTTCAATCATGGTTTCATCTTTAATTGAGTTAATCGGAACTTTTCCGAAATACTAGATAAAAATTAAGAAGATAACTTTGATGTAAATATATATAGAAATCAAAAATAAGAAAACAAATTTTATTAAACAAATAGATTTTTCTCCATGTCTGAGGTAAGCAAGCTCTAGCGATAGAATTCAATAACAGGAAATTTCTTATTCTCTCCCTTTACTTCGCTCGTCTCTTTTGAGTACTGTCGGTTATTTTCTCCACCGGTCCCTCGTCTCTCTCTCTCTCTCTCTCTCTCTCTCTGTCTCTCTGTCTCTCTGTCTCTCTCTCTCTCTCTGTCTCTCTCCTCTATCTATCTATCTATCTATCTATCCATCTATCTATCTATCTATCTATCTCCCCCCCCTCTCCCTTCCTATCTATCTATCTACCTATCTCTCTTTCATGTCATCTCTGGTCGTATCGCGCGTTTTGTCGCAAGAATGCACAGTGTTGAGACTTTGCTCGAAAATTCAATCTGCACGTGCGGAGCAAGAGGTGACGGCATCGGATGAAAACGAGATCGGCAGTGTACCTGCAGTGCAGTGCTTGAAAGAGGTCGACGATGTCCTTAAGCTTTAAGGATATCGAAGGAGCGCTCGGAACGCTTACCTGCTGGAGACTTTGTGCCTCTTCTCGTCACATTTTTTTCAATTTTCTCCCATTTGGATTTTCCTCCAATTCTTTGTTATATACTCACTGTTTTTGTTCCGAATTCAAACTCCTTATTTCATCACATTAGAACGTAGTTGAGCTCGATAATTATTTAAATTATGTTTAATCGTTGTCATTTAACCTGAGTTTTTTTTTTTTTTTTTTTTTTTTTTTTTTTTTTTTTAATATAATAAAAATATTATTTTGCTTAGAATTTCGGCGAATATAAATATTATAACTTTTACGTTTACGTCTGGTTCTCCACGTTATTTCGAAGCACAAATGAATTTTCTTTTCAAACAAGATGAAAACTTATTATAAACTATTTATATACGATCGGAGTTTTTATCAACAATATTAATTATATTATAATAATAATGTAAATTATACGAAACATTTAGTAATAACAATCAAAACAATATTAATTGTGATAATGACAATTATTGTAGCAATATGTGCAAGTTAGAAATATTGATAAAATTAAATAATTATATTTGATTTAAAAGCTAGTCGGTTATATAGATCGAACAAGCGAAAATTTACCGTAAATTCATCGTATTTTATAGAGAATGACGTTTATTTTCATCTTATAAATAATTTAACCGTGACTATATATTATATGTTGTGCACCTATATGACAATGGGATACTCTACCTTTCCCCGATTGCGAATAGTTGGAATTGTTATAGATAACAAGAGGATAGATATCTCAAAAGCCACCATTGTACTTGTACAGCTAAATAAACGAACATGTTAACAGAGTACTGTGGACGATAGTAATAATAATAATAAATATAGTGATATTAGGAATCCGCTCGTGATATTTTAGACGTAATGAAAGTATATAGTAAATCGAAATTCGAATTTATAATCAAACGATCGGAATATTACGCAAACAAAAATCTATAGTTATGTGCGCAGAAAATTGCATGCTAGGATTACGTATGTAATGGTCGGATTTTAAACAATGTGATTTAATAATCTCATTATTCGTTTGGATTTATCGATCAACTTAATAAATACATCGATCATATGAGTAATATTTGAGCACTATATATCGAATAACCAGTTTAAAAAAAAAAAAAAAAAAAAAAAAAAAGTTGTGATAGTATAAATCGTTACATTATTGAACAAAGGAGCGAAGTGAAGAGAGAAAGAGACTGGGTGTGATAAAGAAAAAATTGACAAAACAACAAAGGAGCTTATGGTGCCAAACTCATGGTCGACAGACACTTTCGTCAATCCTAAATTATAAAGCTATAAATTAATAAGTGTAAAGTCAAATAATCGTTATGAACGAAGTATAAGAGAAATTTTTAATTTAACGAAAAAAAAAAACAAACAAACAAACGTTCCATTTATTATGCCACTTGCAAAATAGTCAAAAACTCCTCGACGTATAATAAGGATAAGGTCCACTAATACATAATAATAACACAATTAAGCGTGTTTGAGCTCATTCGATGTGTAACCACGAGATTAACCATTTCTCTCAACACGCATTCTCAATATCATGAGAATGCGATAAAGGCAGTGAGTGGATAAAGCATTTCTCGTAAAACTTTATCCTTGAAACTTCGAGATAAGCAAGTATTTCAAAGGGATCTAGAACTATGGTAAAAAGGGTTGTGCCCAGGACAATGAATTCATTTGACCAAATAACTCATATAATCTCGCCGCGGTTTCACCGTCCCAGACACATTGCTCTTCATCGATTCCACCTCATCTCCCTCAGCCTCGTTTTCGCCGTAGTCAGCTAACTCGACTTTTTTCCTCGTAGTCCGTTTCTCTGGCTGGGCACCGGAGCCGGAGGGACGGCACTTTTTTTAGCGCGGACGATAGCCCGAGAAGAGAAGGGACGTTGAAGGAATACGTTGAAAAGCCGGGGGAACGGCGTTACCTTTCCAATGGAGGACGATTGGGCTGGGAACGAGGCGGAACTCCCGCAGGAACGGCTTTCGCAGCTGACCTAGAAGATCCAATGCCCGTGACGGTGGTACGGAAAATCCTGCCTAGGTTTGAGCAGATCGACGCGCGAGCCTGAAAGCGCGCTTTTATTTATCTTTCAAGGATCGATCGCTCACACTCTCGGCATACCCTATGTTAACGATACATGCCCTCAACACGATTGCGCTCCCTCATATTTTCATTCTTAAAGCAACATAATTATCAATAGGGTAAACAACGGATTTTACAAGCTTGACTGTACATTTCGAGCATTCGCAGAATATAGTTTGTACATATTAGGATGTCTCAGGCTTTTTTAAAGCATACTATCTCTCTATTTTCTACTGCCAATAAAAATACATTATCAAAACAAATACCAAGTAAGGGTAATTATGTTTTAATTTATGAATAGACTTGTATGCGCATGCGTGTCGATTTTAGTGATTTTGTAATGAATGAGTATGTGAATGAGAATGAGAATATAGTAATGAAATTAGCTAGTGACATCAACGCGCTCGCGTGTATTTAGCATTGAGTTGCCGCACATGTGTACATATGAATATGTACATAATGTATTACTTGTATTAAACTGACATAATTACATAACTCAATTACTAATGTCAACCGATACATCTATTATCTTAATCATAAGTACCAGAATGATCAAATAAAATATTCGTTAATTACGATAATGTTAATTAAAAGTCATGAAAAATTTGTACGCGATATAATCATATGAGAAGCCGAAAGACAGTTTGCGTTTTATACAAAAAAAAAAAAAAAAAAAAAAAAAAAAAAAAAAGTCAGATCAAACCATATACTTTTATATGATTGTTTCACCTAAATTAATACTCAATGAGTTATCGAGCAAGTTTTCGCTTTACTTTTAATAATATATAATTATCGTATTTTCAAATAATCTTCATACAATTAAAATTCAAATAAACATAAGATAGCAACTCTTAAATATCTATTTGAATAAATTTCTTGCAAATATATAGTCGATGTATTTAAAAATGTCATCCATGTGGTGTTAATTTTTATAATATTTTCAATCCATATACACGTATACACGCATTGCTGTTGTGTGCAATTATATGTAATATAAAACACATTTATATCATGAATACGCATACGTATTAATTTACGCACACGTGCGTTCACGCGTATCCATACATGTATGTATATCCGTATCGTACTTACACGTATGCATATCCAAACGTATCCATATCCACATATTATAATAAATATATATATATTAAGCTTTAGAAATATTAAGCTTTAGTTTTTAATGAATCATTTTTGCGCAAAGTACATTATGCTACGATAATAAAAAAAAAAAAAAAAAAAAAAAAATGGGAAAAAAAAAAATCTTCGCGTGTAAGTAGTTATGTATTATGTAATTAAGAACAAAACTGTGTAATTAGCCGATTCAACCGCAACTCCGAATAAACTTGAAGCACATGTGGAAATAATGCAAAATAAATCAATATCCTTGAATTTAGAAGGACCTGTTGTAGAAAAGTGCCCTTTACCGCGAAATTACCTTGAACTTTGGATCGTATGCTCAATAGACACGAAACTTTTCGCACTTGGAATGGAAATTTTCCATCTAACCCGTGAAAGTGAAGCCTCGATTGTATTCCTTTAAATGCTTGCTTCTACTGTACGTGCAAACTAACTGGAAACAATTTCGTTCGGCTTCGACTCGAATCGAAAAGCTTTCAACGATGGGAGATGGAAGATCCTGAAAAATCTTGAATGCATTTCGATCCTAACTTTGGAGAGCTGCGCTCTGAGCGCTCACTTTCTCTCGATATCGTGCTCTCTACAGATGTCACAGCAACAACGTTAGATTTTTCGATTACCAAAGTTTACGAAAGTTCATAAGCACGCATGTGGGTAGGTATACACCAACTTAACCACGCACGCACGTGCGTAAGTTCCCTCTCAATTTTACGATTCGATGGCTTTTGACGCACTTTACGTGCGGGGTTGAATTAATCCCGATATTTCCTTCGGAAAAACTTATATCGAGTCTCGATATAAAGTCAGTCTATAAATTGTTCGTCGAGAATTTTTCATATTTTCGGAAAAGAATGACTAGATGCCCATACATTTAGCCAGTTGATAAGAGTTAGAACGACCTAAGACACTGATATTGTAATATGTTTTGGTAGAACATGACGGAATCGCGGTATTCGCGCCAGTCGTCCGCTATCCAGCCATTTTCAAATTCACATTGGCGAGCGGAATTACACCGCCATAAATCTCGTACCCCATAAGACTAGAAAACAAAAAGGGCAGAAGTCTAGAGTACTGAGATGGGGGAAAAAGGAAGTTGAAAGTACAGAAGAAGAAGAAGAAGAAGGAGGAGGAGGAGGAGGAGGAGGAAGAGGAGGAGGAGGAAGAGATAGAGAAGGTCGTAGGAGGGATAGGGGGAGGGTAAGAAGAGGAGCAGGGGGAGGAAGAGGAGGAGGAAGAGGTAGAGAAGGTTGTAGGAGGGATAGGGGGAGGGTAAGAAGAGGAGGAGGAAGAGGTGGAAGAGGAGGAGATTGTAGAGGAGGAGGAGGAGGAGGAGGAGGAGGAGGTAAAGAAGGTTGTAGGAGGGATAAGGGGAGGGTAAGAAGAGGAGGAGGAAGTGGTGGAAGAGGAGGAGATTGTAGAGGAGGAGGAGGAGAAGGAAGAGGAAAAAAGAAGAAGCAGAATAAGAGCGCAAAAGAAAGCCCAAGGTCCTTCCAAGTTTGCCAGGAGAGAGCAGCGACGGCCTTTCAGAATTGTTCAGGACGCTAAGCGACACGGCTCGCTTGAATTTCCCGGCACGTTTGCCAGCAGCGGTGGTCGCTTAAAGTTTCTCTACCTCTCTGCCGATCCCTCTTCCTTTACCGTCCCCGTAAACACACACCCTCACCAACAACTCCCATCAAACTCGAACATGCGCATCCACACACGTATATAAAGCCTCGTTCGTTCGACTCAATCCCCTCCACCCCCCACCCCACCCACCCTCACCATCGCCGTTACCACCACGCTCTTTCTCTCTCTCTCTCTCTCTCTCTCTCTCTCTCTCTCTCTCTCTCTCTCTCTCTGTCTCTCTCTCTCTGTCTGTCTCTGTCTCTCTGTCTCCCGGACGTATCTAACCTTTCCTTTTATCACGTTTTTCCGGAGAACGCATCCTCGTTGGACCGTAAATATTCATAGGTTTTCCTGTCAAATGCCTACAGCCCACCGACCTACACGAATGCCTTAGATTTACGCTAGAAATACAATTA
>NW_011948438.1:878975-882255 GCF_000503995.2 Ceratosolen solmsi marchali
ACACGCGGCATTCGCTGCTGCCTTACCCTCCCGACCAAGGAACTACCGGCGAATATTTCCCAACGAGTAATTACTTAACGGCTTTGGTCACACTTTTCGAAAAATCCATTATTTTACTTTAATCGACTGATACATTATTTGCCAATGTATTCCCAAAGTTTTGAGAGAGACCTATTCAAAGTACACTTTAATGAAGGAACAGAGTAACACAAAGCACAAATCTATGATAACCCAAAACTTTATAGCGCCTTAACTTCACCTCTGGCTTTCCTGATTTTTCTAAATTGGCCGACGCGATAATGTAAAAACTAATTGGCTCACCAACTCAATCCACATTTTATTCTCTATCAAGTATTAAAAACTATTTTAAATAAATTAAAAATTTTGATGAAAACATTATAGTCAATCGTTTTAAATTACCATAAAAGGCCAAATTCTTTTAAAAATCCTCGCTCTCTCATATAACCACGAAATTTTTTATCAACTATTGCTATAAAATGCAAATTCAATGAGCATGAAAAAAAATGTCTATATTAATAATATAAGGAATTTAAATTTTTTATTTTTAATAAACTTATTAACTACCTCTAGCGTATTCCTGATGTTTTCATGTTTTAATTACAGCGGCCTCATACTTCTGTAAGAATTTATCAATGAGGAAATTTGTCCAACTCTTTCAATGTGGATTTAATTATTTTTCAACAATTGGAAGAGATTTTTTTATTCTCCGTATTAAAAAAAAAAAACGAAAATAAAAAAAAAAAACAAAAAAAAAAAGTAGTAAAAATAACTGTTTAATGAAATAACTGTTGACGATTTCAATGAAACAACTGCTTGATGATGAAAATATTCATTTAATAAATTGAATGAATAAATTAATATCTCATGTTTTATTCAACAGTATCTAATAAATAAAAAATTGGAGATAGATATATATATATATATATATATATTTTTTTTTATATATTGCTTATTTATTTTCGTTTTAATAAATTACAATAAATTGTTATAAATATAAAAAAGCTTTTTTTTTTTTTAAGTAATTTAAAAACATTGAAAAATAATATTATTACAATAAAGTAAATATTTAATGAAGATAATTGTAACGATTTTAGCACAAAATACCATAATTTTTTTCCTACTCTTTTCCAGCTAAAATACGCTATTTTTTCATAAAAATTAATGATATATTAATACATCAAAGGTTTTATGTCAATGTCCATTTTTAAAGATTTTTTACTCACTTAAACTCTTCTTTTAACGGTTGCAATTATAATTTAAAAATTTATAATAATAATATAATCAACCGAGTTTAAAATACTAATTTACTTTATCAATAATTAATAATTAGTTTCACTGGATTGACATAGATTTTACGAAATTATTATTAGAATGCATATTGATATAACCATAATAGAAAGCAAATATTATTTCATCGAATATCTATTATTTCATAAATAATATTCATATATTTTTTAATTAATTAGAATTACGGCATTAACATCTGAGCAAAAAACTAAAACTCCGTTCTTAAAATACAATTTTAATCTATCACTTTTCGGGCGTTTCTACAATAACGTATATGAGAGAAACAAAGATTTTTCACTAGAAAATTTTAACATTTTTCGCACATTCCATGTAAATTCAAGAACCATACAAGACTCGATTAAAAATTTTAGTACTATAAACATAAAATAATAAAGTTTATATCAAAGATTATTAAAGAAAAACTATCTTATCTCTGAAATTACAATAATTTCGCTTGATTTATTAATAAAATTTATATTTAACATTAATATAAAATTGTAGCTACAATAATATTTTGATTGAAAATAATAAAATATTATCAATATAGAATAAGTTTTTACAGTATAAAGAAAATATATATTATAGGCAACATTAAAATGATGTTATATCAACGTTAATAAAAAGTGACATTTTTTATGGTTACATTATTATAATTAAATACATACAATATTTGTCATAAGCGTATGTACAATATCAGTAGAGAATGTCAGTATTGAGCAATTTTTTCAAGTACACATCTTCTTAAACCAACAAACTATTTATTTAATATATATACAGTTTTAGATTTGTGATAATCCTTACGGTTTTTTTTTTTATAACTATCAATCGTGTCGTAGTAAAATGTCTAATAAAGCATTAATTTAATACATTTATAAGGGAGGAATATTATTTTAGATAACAATAGAAGATAATTCTAACCAATGAAAACTGTATTGTGAAATTTGCAATTAGAAAGAAACCAAAGATTGAAAAGCATATAAAATAGCAGCCATTACTTCAATATTAGCTTTTGTCGAGTAGCTTTTGAACATTTATAATTCTATATAAAAACTAGAAAGGCAAACAAAAAATACATTAACAAAAAAAAAAAAAAAATAGAGAAAAAAAAGAATAAAATACAAAAGAAACAATGAAGAAAACCCGTATTTTATATAAAGCTTGGTGCAATTAATTTCTTGATAAAGTTATTTCAATAACAATTCTTATAAACAATAATAGTTTGAAATATAACGAGTTTGTGCACATTTGGTCACAAGTAAGCCGATTATAGTCAGCCTACGTGCTTAATTCTTCACCAAAAGTGTGATTATCATGAGGTAAGGAAGCGCTCCGTCACCCCCCCCCCCAACCTCGTACCACCCCCTCAATCCACCGTCCAATCTTTTTCCTCGTTCTTTTTCTACAACAGCCTTGACTCATATGTAACTCGCGAGATGCAATTTTGAAGAGGAGTTGACGTTCGCTCGAAACAGAAGTCGCTCATTACCGATCTGACCGTCTACCTAACGAGACCAGTGTCTCGCGTATCCGCAAGAGCGTCATGGCCGACTACTCGAAGGTAAT
Organism: Ceratosolen solmsi marchali; assembly: GCF_000503995.2. Lineage (NCBI taxonomy): Eukaryota > Metazoa > Arthropoda > Insecta > Hymenoptera > Agaonidae > Ceratosolen > Ceratosolen solmsi. The sequence continues at coordinate 881,847 of NW_011948438.1, forward strand.
TAACTTTCTTGCATAATAATGTGTTACCGTAGACACGCGGTACAGAGTAGGTGCAAAAGGTGGAAAGGTGCCGGCACTATGCAGCGGAACGGTAGCGAACGAGCCGAGCGTCTCTTGGGAAATCCGATAAACTCAATGTAGCGGCCCTCCGCGCTAGTTCTTCCCCTTCGTCCAATAAGCTCGTGGTATTAGCTTTGCTCGGGCCCTATCGATGTACGCAAAATGTATCGTTAGAGCTCGTTATAAAGTGCTTTACTTGTCCAGTTAATTTCAATTCGCAGTTTTCACTGCGTGATATTGCCATCGATTACGTAAAGGCCTACGCAAATGTGGGAGAGTGGAAATTGGGGGGTGGAAACTGGGGGAGGGGAGGGGGAGGGGAAGGGGGGGGGGGGGGGGGGGGGGGGGG
>NW_011948438.1:882304-892304 GCF_000503995.2 Ceratosolen solmsi marchali
AGGGGGGGGGAGGGGGGGGGGTGGGGGGGGGGGGGGGGGGGGGTAGAGGTAGAGAGAGAGAGTTCCGATAGCCCTTGCTCGGCATCGATAAATCTTAATGGCGCTTCCGCATTTCAATTTCGGCAGTCACGATGATATTTGTCATCGTGCGCGACCACTTGCTGTCCCATTCCCAATTATTCATCGGTTCTTTACTACGTATCGGCAATTATAAAAAGAAATGTCGCGAATAAAGAATATCGTAAGCTAGGAATGCATTTATCGACTGTTTCAATTCTATAATTAGCTGGTAATCATTTGTCCTCTCGTTCTATCATACACGAATACTATAAATTTTATAAAGCTTTCTTTAGTAGTTGGTGTGAAGGAAATGATGCAACGGCCTCACTCTGAAACACAATTCCATGCAAGTTTGTTCATTTAGTAAACGTAGAGTAAAATAATTTAATCCTGACTTTTGACGTACGACATAAGTTGTATGATTTTCATTAAAATAGTTATGCATGGTTGAGCACAAATGTTAACTTAAAATTCTATATCATCAAACAAGATTGTCTATTATTAAACTTTTGCGGACCCTTACGAAATTCTCTAAATGCAAACTAGTTACAAGCTTAACTTATTTGCGCACTTAGAATTCCAGATTCCACGTATCATTGCTGTTTAGTATTTAAACAGTACATTCACGGATATGTCGCTTGATTTTATTGTCAATTATACAAGTCCTAGATGGAATCGTCGAAGGGAAAATGGTAAGGTACTGATTTATCAAAGCGATTACTTAACTTCAAGCGTAGCGTTTAATTAGCACTTACAAATATCGAATAGCAGATTGTTAATCGTTAGAATACCATTGATCACGAATGACAATAAAAATTCGTTTTATTGAAAGATAGCTCATATAAACTGCAATACACGGTGTAGTTAGCATCGGAACACCAAATCGCTACAACAATGCTAATATACTTAGGTGTACTCGCATAATGCGCACGTAGATACGCGGCGGCGCTAATCGCAAGAGCGGAAAATTTGGACGCATAACAGCGGTCGCTTCTCATTAAATCACAAGTACAATAGGCGCATTAGACAAGGCAGTGACGCCGCTGCGTGAACGCGTCGTTGAAACTTGGGTGAAACGCGCCATATCGCGCCATACAGCACTCGAAAACGCCACCTGCTGTGATCAACAAGAGCTTTATACATATATCTTTGTTTGGCTATCTCTCTCGCGTAAGAGTATACGCGCGCGCCTATGTCCTCTCATCATTAGTAACGTGCGATACTAACAAGACCAATCAAGCTCTCACGTGGTCGCGCATCCCCGTTAATCAACAACTACTTCTCCCTCTCGCCCCTCTTCACCAAAACCAACCAATCCATCCTCCCCCCCCCCCCACGTGCGATACTAACAAGACCAATCAAGCTCTCACGTGGTCGCGCATCCCCGTTAATCAACAACTACTTCTCCCTCTCGCCCCTCTTCACCAAAACCAACCAATCCATCCCCCCCCCCCCCCAATCACCATCCCCCTCATCCACCCATCCTATCGCCCTCGCTCAACCACATGCGCATTTACACTCGCCCACGCCTACACCCACTCGCTCTCTCACGGATTATATCACTCTCGCTTTACTCAAACTTATCAATCTATGCAGTTCCATTTCCACATTTACATTACATTACAACAATCATTTCCCATTCATTTGACAAACTTTTATTTAATCTGTCTTTTAGTCCTCGACTTTGAATTATACTAACCTTACCTATTCCTAATTAAAACTATATATATTGTAAAATAATTAAATACTTTTTATTAATAATTGATAATGAGAATATCATTATGATTCTATTACATTGTTTTTTTTTCTCGCTATAATTTTAATGATAATAACATCCTAGAAATTAGTCATAAATATAAATATTTAAAATGACATAATTACAATTTATTAAAAAAAAAAAAAGAAAAAATGGCAACAGAAGCAACATTCAACTACATTGACATTTGATTTACAATCTACACATTTTTATAGCAATACGAAATTCATTAGATTTATATAATTAAGTATTCTTATATATATATATATATATATATATATATATATATATATATTTAATTCAATTTAATATGTTCTTTTATTGAGTATTTATTCATTTTAGGATTTATTTGCCTTTTGTTTTTCCATTAAATTTTTCGTATCAATTTGTAAAAGAAATATTTTTCTTGATTATACGCTTCAGCATATCACGTTCTAATTGTTTAATTATGTTAAGAATTTTGACATGACATCTTTAATGAATACATAATACGACTATCGTATTTTCATTACTTTATGTCGATAGATTGACAGTTCATTTACGCCCAAAATTTATATGCATATATTCTGACATTATTTCGATTTCTAAATTCAATTTTCTAATAATAATAATTTAGTATAACATTTCAATCATAATCAACCTGTATTTATTATATATACATATATATATATATATATATATATATATATAATACCAATGCTTACGTTATTAATAAGTATTTTTATACATAATACAATTACTTATATAAGTCTACAAACATTTATATTCGTTAATGACTTAATAGATAACGAGAACACCTACACCCGCGCCAATCCTGATTTATTAAGTGACATATAACCTATCTTTATTTTTCCTGACACTATCCTCGTTCGCATACGTATCACGTGTATAGGAATAATAATGATAATTTTGGGAGTTTGCGTGCGTAGTAAGCCAAATTATCTGCGAATACGCATATACGCACGGGCATGGATATGGACACGGGAATGTTAATCCATACGCATATACACATATACACACAAACATATATATATATATATATATATATATATATATATATATATATAACGAGTACGAGATATACATGCTATGAGTCTTGTTTTGATATCGATTACGCGATACTTTTGATATGAATACGTCTATGCCGAGTAATTTTGACATTACGGGAGGCGAAGATATTCGATCTTTATGTGCGTCAAACAACTAACTATATCGACTATTTAATTTATAAGTTATTCAAATATTTTTAATATTAGCATTGAAAACTTCTTGAAGAAAATACAATAACATCATTAATTTGAAATCAATAAAAAATATAAAGTCACTTATATTTTGTCATTAATTTTTAATTGCATATAATAGTTCAAGAAATGCAAGGCAGGAAAAGTTTGTCTTTTAAAACAAGATTTTTTAAAAATTTTAACTATTTAATTATAAATACATGTTTTATTGTATTGTTATGCATGTTTTATTGTAAACTTAAAACAAAACAAAACAAAGCAAAAAACAAAAAAAAAACAATTTTATAATAAAATATAATGATTTTTAATTAAAATGAAGTATTACATTCTAATGATAATATTATTCTTGTTAAGATAGTCACGAAGAGCCGATTTTTTATAAAACTTAAAAAGTAATACATTAAACCACCACTTAGACTTACGATAAATTCTAATGTCTAATTGTTTTAAGCACGACCACTCTACTCTTCTAAATACGATATAAAGATTAGAAATACCAAACCTTTCACTACATTAATTTAACATTACGTTTGATACTGACGATTTGCCTATAATCTAATATACATAATTATTTATTGCATTATGTTATAATATTAGCAAATGTTTTTCAATGAGTAATTCAATGAGCTAAGAGAACTGTGCCTATTATTATAGGAGAGATAAAATTTTTTAGATCCTAGTAAGATCGTTAAACTGTAAAAGACATAATAGACGAAGAGAATCTTGTTGCACGTATCTATAATTTTAACCGAACTCAGGCGGAAGTCGTAGAATTAATTTTCAGGTTGGCACGCATCGTAATGCAGGTTGTAAATTAAAAAGATAAGAAGAAGCCGCCATGTCGCACGACGTCTCGCCTAACATCGCCAGGAAAAGATAGAAGGCTACGGGTAAAGTAGCGGTTTGAGAAGAAAAACGAGGGTAGAGTGAAGACTGAGGAGAGAAGGGATAGACGAAGAGGAGGATCGCGGTCTATGTAAGTAGAGAAGGGAAAAGACATCGGCGATTCAGTGTGAATCGAAGAAAGCGGAATTCGATTGAGCCAACTCGCGTGCGCGTTGTTGGCCTCCTAGTGCCATTCGCGCTCATCGTCCATACTTTCCCCGGTGGCAATCCTCCTTATCCACGGCATTATCATAATGCTATCGCACGCTACGTGACGAGAAAGATGTATTATCTTTCTTCGCAACCGCTGTGTTGCCGTCGCCAATGCTGTCACTTTTCCGATCTTCACGAGCTTATCACCTGCGCCACTTTTAAAACGGATACGAATTAGCGCCATTTTCCCTCACATCTCCCTCGCGTTCTCTTTCGTTATTCCTGAATCCCTCGATGACTTTTTTATACTTTTTTTTTTTTTTTTTTTTCGACGAACACATCGACTTACGCATTTTAAACGATTCTACCTAGACACCTACTCAACAATATGAATCCTCCATTTTCTATTTACATCTTTATTATTTTTAATATACCTTGATTATGGAAATATGCACTATTCGTATGTCCATTCCATATTTATTATTTCTTATTTTTTTCTTTCTTTTTAATAACATAATTAGATTTCTTTCTATTTCATTCAAGCAAATGTATCTTCACATAATGAAGAAAATACTGTAATTTATTATAAACAATATTGTTATTTAAATTCTTATTACTTACATACAAACACGCACACACGCGCACGCGCACGCACACATAAAGGAACTTTTAAACTTATTCACACATTATAAATGATTACTAAAGTTGCTTAATTTTAATTATTAATTTAAATTATTCAATAAATATTGTATTAATAAAAATTTTTTATATTCATATAAATAATTCGTTATTTTATTGTAAAAATCATAAATAAACAAATGGCATATTAACAACGCATATATATAAAATAATTTTTTACTTATATTTTATTCTTAATATCAAAACTCATTCAATTATTCAAAGATTATAATTGCAGTTATGAGAATTTCTTATTTCACTTAGAATATCAACTAACACATGAGAATTATAAAACAAGTTGAACAATTCGCGTTCGCTTCCAAAATGTACAGAAAATGAACAAAACATTAACGTGAAACATTTACCATTAACTTCCACACGCGCGGCTGACAAAATCGGTTTGTTCCACTAGCCAGTAGAATTCTCGCGCGTTGCTCGCTATACTTTCAATATTGGAAAAAAGTCCCATTTATATTACCGCACGAGCATCCAAAAAGAGGACGTAACAGAAAGAAAACAGGAAGGAAAGAAAGGGACAAAAACTTCTATCCGAACTACAAAAACATGGAATGAGAAAGAGAGACAGAGGGAAAGGTTAGCGATGGAGATGGTGGTAAGAGCGCAAAATCGGATACGCTCTGGAATCTCGACGGTTGTGACGCGGTCACGTGCGAAAAGGAGAAAGATAGATAGAGAGGAAAAGTGAAAGAGAAATAGAGAGAGAGAGAGAGAGAGAGAGAGAGAGTGAGAGAAAGAGAGAGAAGGAAATCATCGGCTTGGCCTAGCGCCAAAGCGACAGGAAGTTCTTTCGGCTCGGCGGCCCAAGTAATAATCCTAACTTCCGGGTTAGTCTGGGCTTAATTAGAACAGGGGTTAGCAACTCGATCTTTGCCTCTCTTTTGCTCTTGGTTTCTAGGTTCCATACATTTTTCCTTGTCTCTATGCTCTTTTATACATCCCCCGTAGTCTTATTTTGCACAATCACTTCATCGTGTTTGTAACACAGCTGCACATTTATCATGTTTAATCGTAAATTAATTGCAAATATTCCATAGTAGTTGAAATTATATACTTTGTACATGTGGTTCTATATCTAGTTGACTGAAATATTAACTGAAATTTTAACATTATAAAAAATTTAATTTATACCTTCACAAGAATATCAAAAAGTTTACATTTAAAATTTCTAGTTTCACAGTATTAAATAGTAATCTAGAAAATTAGCGTTTTAAATTATTAAAATTTTATTTTTTATTCTACATCAAAATGAATTTCATTATAGTTGATAGTAGATAGTCTACTCTACCAAACAATCTTAATCTCAATCTCAATTCATTTATCTCCCTCATTTTTTTCAATTTACTCGATTTTAACATTATCTTTGCCCCTTTAATTTCTCCACGACACACTTGTTCAGAATGGATTTTGCTGCTTTCCGTTCTTTTTGTTTTCCTCTCTTCCCCCCCCCCCCCTTATTGCCTTCGCTTTTGTTTTTACCTTAATCGTATGCCGCATGATTCTTACAATCCTTCATCTATCCTTTACCTCTTCTTTCTTGTACTTAGCCCTGACTATTCCTTTTAAGAAATTTCACCATTAATCCCGAGAAGAAGGGAGTCCCGAAGCAAGGCAGAAAGAGAGTCAGACACTATCAAAGACCAACGTCTAGAATCTAATTACTAGCCAACTTTTACAGGGTTAATTTAGTAAATGTCACATGGAAGTTCGTTCACACCATTTAAACTGTACAGCGCACTGTTTGCGACTTCAAAACAAACCAAGATACTGTTGCTCACTTTGAAGGAGGCGGGATTGAAAATAAATGCTAGGTTCTATCCTATTACCTACTATGGCTTTCTATGAAGTAAATAGCCCATAGTGGTGTACGAGATTTACGGCTAATTTTCTTATTATTAGATCGAATGAATCGGTTATTTTTAAAATCCTACTAGCTCTAACATATGGCATTACGTAATTTTTTGGAAAAACATATAGAAAACGGTTCGAGTATTTGAGAGACTCGTAAACTTGAATAAATCAATTTTATTCACGTATTTGGTTGTTTAAAAGAAAATAGTTGAACATCTTTTTTATGATACATTAACTTCCATTTGTATGAATGAAACTCGTAGGTATGTAGCGCAAATTCATAGTGGATAATATTTTTATTATATAATTCTAAAGAAATAGTGAAAAATAATCAATTGATATCCTTATGAAATAGTAGAGGAGAAAGTAAAATTTCTGATTCCGTATACTAGAGGGAAAGAATTTTATTGGTTAAATCTATTCTAGATATTTTAAGACAAGTTTTTATATTTAGTAAAGCTTAATTGTGAAATACTGTCTGTAAAATGCTATAAAAAAATAATATAAAAAAAATATAATAAAGTAAAGTGTGTGTATAAATAAATATCTACAATGGGCAAAATGGTAAAATGGTTACGACTTTTGAGTAAAAAAAAAAAAAAAAAAAAATGTAATAGTAAAACGAACGACTTTTCCATTATTATTATTTTTTTTCTCTGTGCCTCAAGATTCAATAGACTTTTTCGGCTTCGTTATATATCTTATACGGCTTATATGTGCAATGAATACCGTGAATATAAAGGAAATTTCTTGAATGATATTGAATGATAATTGACTTGCGATCACCTCACGGATGACAAATGACATGAAAATATAAGAAAAACATAATGATATAGATATATGAAATCAGGATAAAGCGAAGAGTTGATGATCTAGTATGAGATACGGAAGAAGAAAACGATTGATTGATAAAACATATATGTGTTTTACATATGCCTTTCACGAGGGTTCTTTATAAATTTTTTTTTTTTTTTTTTTTTTTTTTTTTTTTTTTTTTTTTTTTTCTAGTAAAACTTTCAATCGTTAGAAATTTATGAATTCATTTGAATTTACTCTAATCAGATGAATACACCTTATTAGTTATAATATTAACATTTTAATTTTACGTAATATTATAAATCCTATCATATTTTTTCTATTTTCAATTGATTGTGTTTACAATAATAAAGTGTTTAATATATTTACATTAATATTGCATGTAATTAGATGGTAAAAATGTCAATATAATATGCATATACTATAAACTATAAACTAGCTTTATGATATTAGTTTAATAATATTTATTATTAATATTTCATTAGGAATAATTACGATGTAATGATTAATGATGAAATTTCGATTGTACCGTATGAAAACTTTGTAATATTAATTGCTATAGACATACAACAATTTTACCATAAAACAATGTCGTTACATTATTTTTATTACAATATGGTATTATAAATATATAGTAATTAAATCTTGTTTTAAAATCAATTCCCGTATAATTAAAAAAACTTGCCTCGTCAAAAAGTATAAATTTGCTAAACTTTATTTAGTATTTGTGTATTGGAGTGACAAAAGAAACACGTAAATATCAGAGTTTAAAGTGAAACTTCTAAGGCATTTTGAGAAAATTTGAGAAAATTTGAGAAAATTTGAGAAAATTTGAGAAAATTTGAGAAAACGATGCTTTATCTATTAAAAGAAAAAAACGGTCTATTATCGACGAAACTCATAGGGGTAACATGAACGTTGACTATCTCAAGAATCTGAATACGAATAAAAGTTGATTTTATTATGCTTGATTTATTTCATTTCGTATATTATAAAGTTGTTTGTGATATCTTTTGTCATTTATCATGAATAATATAAATTTCATTAGCATGAAAAATAATTCATTTTTTCTTTAATATTATATGCTTCTTAATGTAGAACGTTGGAATGCGAGCTTACGAAAGTTTATACATTTGTATATTTCTATGAAATGTTTTCTTCTTCTTCTTTTTTCTTTTTTTTTTTCTTTTTTCTTTTTTTTTTTTTTTGGTTTGGTTTAATTTTGTAGAAGACGTAAGTAAAGCACGCAAATATTATGAATATTTCGATATAAGGAATGAGATATTCTCTAATTTTTGTAGACACTGATTGAAGAATGGAGTACGAAAACGGATTATCGTTTTGTAACTAACGGGTTGTCTTTAGTTGAATTACCACAGTGACTAGACATTAATGAAGCTTTAATAAAATCTATATAATCGCTTGAAATGAGTATAGCGCACATAAAGAAATGCCAAAGTAATGGAGAGGAGGAGCGGTTACGTACATTTTCTTGGGCGTCACTGACACACATTGCCTTCAATTCGTAAACACGCCGTGAAATTATAGTTCACGGCTCTATCCAAAGCTCCGTGTGCTTGGATCGCAACGCCGACAAAGCCAAATGCAGCATAGTCCCTATTAATACGTCCCTATAAAGCTCGCATCTTTCTTTATTACTCGGTACACATAAATGGCGGTGGAGGGATGGAAGAGGCGGTGAACCTCTTTCTAGCATGCAAGCAGTTATTCGCTGGCGAGAGCCACTTTTTGCGAAGAAGAGATGCGGCGCAAAATTGAGCCTTCGTAGCAGCAGTTGCCAGTTGCGGAGGCGCAGAGAGGAGGGAGGGAAAGACTTAATCATAAAGATCACGCGAGAAGTCGTGTTCGCGACTGGTACGCTCTCCCCATATAAGTTAACCAATTCTTGATTTTATCGCGTAGTTGAATTATACTTGATATATATATATATATATATATACGTATATATTATCGTTTATTGTGAGTATTCGAGTCGAATGGAAGTGCTAATCCAACGCGATGATTTAAGAGAGATGGAGAATAGAGATTTTTTCTTTTTCGTTTTTCAAGCGCGATTGAGAACGCGAATCGCGGTATTTAAATTTTGTAAGATTAAGAACGAGCCTACTCGGATTTAATCCCGAAACGGAAGTTTTCAATTTTCTTTGAATTTTCTAGCTACCAGTAGTCATATTCCTTTAAGAACGATTTGTTACATCGACATTATCTTATTTTTCGATTAATTAAACAGAAATTTGGAAGCTTTTCTATTACAATTTTCTATTACAATTCTCGATAATGTTAGACGTCTCGTTTAAAGAAAGCAAAGAAGATGAAAAACTTTTTTGTAACTATCCAATGTACCGAGTAGAAAGAAATTATTACATAAATTATCAATAATATATCAAACTATCTCTGTCTTTGAATCGTTAAATAATTTTTAATACTCGATGAATTTGATTAGGTATGTAGAATTTTTAATCCTATCAATCAATTTAAATTTTCGACAGATATTGTCTACGAAGTATACTTTAACATATCC